>NW_006203847.1:703201-703947 GCF_000334495.1 Tupaia belangeri chinensis
TGGAAGGTATTGTGACATGGCCCTCCCTCCTCGGAGGTGATTTCCTGCATTCTGTCTCTCTGTCTTTCTCTGTCTTTCTGGTGAGTGCATGCACCCTATAGCAAAAACCTCTTTGAAAAAATAAAAAATGATGATGAAAGCCATTTGATGATGATGTTGATAGTTGATGTTTTTTTCTTGACTGATACACATGGTAATCATGCTGCAAAAAGAAATGTAAAGATGTATATAATTCAATGTAATATAAAAAGATTATGAAAATAAAATTAAATTTAAAAAAGTCTAATAAAAATGTCATAAAAATTTTTACATAAAAAATTAAATTAAATAACTAGTCAATTTTTTCATTCCCCCCCTTGAGAAAATGTAAGAACATATGTTATATGTAAGACTCTGCTTTATGTCATTTAATAATATACTATGATTTGGTAGTTAAACGCTTCTTCTCTGGAATTAAAATGAACCATGTTTTTAATTCCATCTATAGCACTTACTCTTGCCTTATGACTTTTAATGAGTTGAATAACCTCTCCAAGCACCGAAATTTTATAAAATGTACAATAGAGAAAATAGTAATAGCAACCTAATAGGTTGAATGAATAAATGTAATGATTCACAGAATTGATGTCTGTAAGAAAAATATAACACTATGCCTAACGCACTTGGCAAATGTTAGTTTTTATTATTTTTATTTTTATTTTGTGACAATACTTTAATGTTTTTTTTGTTTTTTTGTTTTTGTTTTT
>NW_006203847.1:704078-704839 GCF_000334495.1 Tupaia belangeri chinensis
GCTTGCACACGCGCCTGTTGTGAGTTTAAGTCCGGGTCCGGGACTCAAACTGCAGTCGACTACGTGGGAGTCCAGCGACATAGCCATTACGCTAACTGCTGGTCCCACAATACTTTGTTTTTGTGAAAAGTTTCTGAAGACTTTTGAGCAGAAATCCAATTTGATGAGACATAATTGATTTTTTTTTTTTTGAAGAGGTTTTTGCTATAGGGCACATGCACTCGCCAGAAAGACTGAGTGACAGAGAGACAGAAAGCGAGAAATCACCCCTCAGGGGAGAGATTTTTGCTATAGGACATGTGCATTTGCCAGAAAGACACAGAGAGATAGAAAGCAAGAAATCACCCCCCATGGGGGATGGCCACGCCACAACCCTCTCTCCTCCATTCTCCTCTCCGGAGCTTGGGCAAGCACTCACTTGTACTGGCATGAGTTTAAGCCACCAGGTAGGGGACTCAAACTGCAGTCCACTACATGGCAGTCCAGCGACATAGCCATTTTGCCAACTGCTGGTCCCAAGAGATATAATCAATTTTATCATATGAACACTTATCTTTTACTTTTCCTAAGCTATGCATTGAACAAATGTTGAATTAGAAATGAGATCATCTAAGGCATTAAAGGCAGAAGAGCCACAGAGCAATTGGTAATTAACATTATTTTCTCTTTCTTATTCCATTGGCCAAATAATGCTATCTTTTTTTTTTTTTTTTTTTGAGAGATTTTCACTGTAGGGCGCGTGCGCTCGCCAGACAGACAGA
>NW_006203847.1:704937-715319 GCF_000334495.1 Tupaia belangeri chinensis
GCGCCCGGCGTGAGTTAAGCCACCGGGTCTGGGACACGAACCGCGGTCGACTACGTGGGAGTCCAGCGACATAGCCATTACGCTAACTGCTGGTTCCCCAATAATGCTATCTTTTAATTGCTCTGTGACTCTTTTGTCTGTAAAGCCCTTTTCTTCCTTCCTGGAGTAACTGCAAATATAGGTCAGTTATTTTACTTAAAATTATATTAAAAATAAAAATAAATTATAAAAATAAAAATTAGGGGCCAGCATGTGGCATAGTGTTTGAGTCCATATGGCCACCCGTAGTTTGAGTCCCAGACCTGGTGGCTTGTAAATCACACTGGGTGCATGTGCATGTGTGCCACAAATCCTAAGAGAATGGAGGAGAAAAGATTGTCGCATGCCATCCTGCCTGGGCTGTGATATCTCATTTTCCCTCTCACTGCTCTCCTTGTCTCTTTCTGTCTCTCTTTTTTCATTGATATCTTACTGGGGTGATACACACAACATCTAATTTTTCTTTTTGCAGATCTAATATTTGTACTAGATTCTTTACCATTAATCCTAACATCTTTTCTCAATGTGAAAATAAATTTAAATACAATAGTTAATACTTGCGTAATGACCAAAAGCAATCAGGGAAAGCATTGCATTTACACATCAATCTGAAAAGTCACTACAAGAAGTATAAATAGCTAATGTTTTACATTCCAACATTATTAGGAAGTCAATTCAACTTTAAATTTAGAGTTCATTATTTTTCTTCCAATACATATTGTTTATCAAAATATTATATTTACACAGAATTTATACTGACATTTATTATCATTAAGTAATTTGTCACATAAGGAATGCTACTAATTAATTAAATAAATAATGGTTAGCAAATGTATATAATATGTATAAAATTATTATGCTGAATGTCATTTTTTTGTTTGCTTGTTTGCTATAGAGCACATGTGCTCCTTAAGGAAAGACAGAAAAAAGAGACAAAGTCTTTCTTGGGTGATGGCCTCTCTGTAATCCTTTCTCCTCCATTCCCCTCTTGGGGTTTTGGGCATGCCTGCACATGCACCCAGCATGTTCCTCAAGCCACTGGGTCAGGGACTTGAACTGTGCAGACAGCCATGTAGGATCCAATAGAGAGCTTAACAACCACACCATTGGCTGCCCATAATGACTGTCATTAATGAACAAATTAGATCAATCTAATGTGCACTTTTTTACTCTTTAAATTGTGAGTGATTATAATTTGGTCACAGAAACTCATCAGAACATCCTTTCCAACTTTTCCTAATCATAATATATTACCTGCTATTTTTAAAAATTCTGCAATTTTCAAGAGAGATACAATAATATGGAATTTTAGAGATGTTTCTGAAGTAGACTACAGTAAAGTGAGGTCATGAATCCCATTTCCAATTATGACCAATATTACATGATTGAATGTTTATTGATTAAGGAAATAGATATTAAGTTTAATAGTATACAATGTATTTAAATATAGTAAGTTATTATTTCAATTTTGAGAGTTAGTTTTTATTTCTCTAACATTCAGTGTCCTTGATTAATCTAAAAGTAAATGCTAGTTTGCAATACTAAATTAAAGTGACCAGTACCATTTTAAAAATATGTAGACATTTCCTCTAATATATGCCTCAGGTTATCACATAAGGACACTTTTTTTTATAACAGTCAATAACTGTCTTATTTTTATGATTTTTCACTTTCATTCCATTTATGGATAAGAATTATAGCTTATTAGAAATTGTGAGGGCTAGCAGGAGACATGGAGGTTAAGGGTATTGAATTCTTACATGACTAACCATGGTTCAAGTCTCAAACCTAGCAGCTTACTTTCTCATTTTCTCTCTCTGGTGAGTGTACATGCCCTATATCAAATTTAAAAATAATAATAATTATAAATAAAATAAACAATTCTTATACCAAAAAAAGAAATGAAAAGATACTTTGTGGGGGGATTTCAAGCACATTCCATTTCTATTTAGCAAATATTTTTATTATTTCAAGAAGGATCTCTTCCAGATCACCTGAAATTCTCAGATTGAATACATTCATCTACCTGTTTAACGGTGCTATGTAAAAAAGATATTCTCTTCCAGATGCAAAAATAAACTGAATTCATTCCCATTTTTACTTAAACAAATAAGAGTAAAACTGCTATCCATTGGGGATTTTAGAACAGACATTTTGAAAGTTTTAAGTTATTTAATTTTCCAATGGTAATAGCTTACTTGTTGGACATGAATATTAAATTAGTATTTAAAGATATGTTTACCTCAATAGATATGTTACAACACTCTGAAGACCCTGACAGTATAGATAAGAGCCAATCACTTGAGAGTTTGCTCCTATCCAGGTCCAGAATTAGTGATATCTAGACACAGCAAGGTATTAATAACCTTGTTCTGCCAGTGAGTGTTATTTTTTTTTTATCCAAAGACTCTGTAACATATCTGACGTCCTTGAGTTGACCAGTCATATTAATAAATGGAAAGTATCAACTGTCAGTGTGCTTACACACCTCATTTATTTAGTGTTCTTATAGTCTCGACTTTACTGCGATCTTTTCTACATTGTTTATCTCTGAATGCTGAGAATAGAAAAGAACCAATTCTATAAAAGTCAGTTTGATATCACCAATCATATTCTCCATATAAGCATGTAATATTGTTGAGAATATTTCCTTAGACTATGAACTTGAAGTATACACAAAAATATGGATATAGTTACAGAAAAATAATTAATACATTCACAACTACTGACATTCCTACACAATTTATTGCAATAGCAATATGAAACAGCATCCCTCAGGTTATCACATAAGGACACTTTTTTTTATAACAGTCAATAACTGTCTTATTTTTATGATTTTTCACTTTCATTCCATTTATGGATAAGAATTATAGCTTATTAGAAATTGTGAGGGCTAGCAGGAGACATGGAGGTTAAGGGTATAGAAATCTTACATGACTAACCATGGTTCAAGTCTCAAACCTAGCAGCTTACTTTCTCATTTTCTCTCTCTGGTGAGTGTACATGCCCTATATCAAATTTAAAAATAATAATAATTATAAATAAAATAAACAATTCTTATACCAAAAAAAGAAATGAAAAGAAACTTTGTGGGGGGATTTCAAGCACATGCCATTTCTATTTAGCAAATATTTTTATTATTTCAAGAAGGATCTCTTCCAGATCACCTGAAATTCTCAGATTGAATACATTCATCTACCTGTTTAACGGTGCTATGTAAAAAAGATATTCTCTTCCAGATGCAAAAATAAACGGAATTCATTCCCATTTTTACTTAAACAAATAAGAGTAAAACTGCTATCCATTGGGGATTTTAGAACAGACATTTTGAAAGTTTTAAGTTATTTAATTTTCCAATGGTAATAGCTTACTTGTTGGACATGAATATTAAATTAGTATTTAAAGATATGTTTACCTCAATAGATATGTTACAACACTCTGAAGACCCTGACAGTATAGATAAGAGCCAATCACTTGAGAGTTTGCTCCTATCCAGGTCCAGAATTAGTGATATCTAGACACAGCAAGGTATTAATAACCTTGTTCTGCCAGTGAGTGTTATTTTTTTTTTATCCAAAGACTCTGTAACATATCTGACGTCCTTGAGTTGACCAGTCATATTAATAAATGGAAAGTATCAACTGTCAGTGTGCTTACACACCTCATTTATTTAGTGTTCTTATAGTCTCGACTTTACTGCGATCTTTTCTACATTGTTTATCTCTGAATGCTGAGAATAGAAAAGAACCAATTCTATAAAAGTCAGTTTGATATCACCAATCATATTCTCCATATAAGCATGTAATATTGTTGAGAATATTTCCTTAGACTATGAACTTGAAGTATACACAAAAATATGGATATAGTTACAGAAAAATAATTAATACATTCACAACTACTGACATTCCTACACAATTTATTGCAATAGCAATATGAAACAGCATCTGAAAGATCTACATCACATCTCTAAAACGTTCAAATCCTGTGGTTCCTCAAATTTTTCTTTCATAAAAATCACCTGAGAGGGCAAGGAGGTGATATGGTGGTTAACGTGCTAGACTTCCAATATAGTCTACTATGGTTGAAATCCCAGTCCAGGTGGCCTGAAAATCACGCTGGGTACCTGTGTGTACATGCCCAAAAACTTGAGAGGAGAATCGAGGAAACCAGATTGCAGCCTGACCATCTCCTCTGGGGCATGATTTCTCACTTTCCCTCTCTGTGTTTTTCTCTTTCTGGCGAATACTTGTGCCCTATGGCAAAAACCCTTAACAAAAGAAAAATCACCTGAGGAACCTATTTTAAATATAGTTTACTGCATATGAGATCAACATTTATGAGGTTGAGATCTGGAAACTTGTATTTATAACAACTTATTCTCAAATGATTTAGAATGGTGTTTATCTGAGGCCCATATTTTCACTAATATGTATATATATGTCTTGTGAAATCAATAAGCTATTGGGAACAAGATCATTGCGCTCAATTTGAAAAACTAATAGCATATATATTTGAATAGTTATGTCTTTACAAATAGAGATAAGAGAGTAAATTTAAAGGGCTAAAATGCTCTTCCCTGGGTTGGCTTATTTTCCCAGCAGAGCGTAAGTAAATAGATATGTCTCCTTTAAGGCATGGAAGGTACTGGATAAACAGCCCCAGGAATAGTCACAGCAGATATTCGCTATTTTGGTTAAAATATAGCATCCACAAATATATGGTAATAGAATTTTGTGCTTCAGGCATGCACTTAGTAATAAATAAAAGGTCATGATAAGGTATCTAGACTTCATAAGGGGTAATTAGAGCACAGTAACAGGAAATTGGGGCAAGTAATGTTTGAAAGTCCT
Organism: Tupaia belangeri chinensis; assembly: GCF_000334495.1. Classification (NCBI taxonomy): domain Eukaryota; kingdom Metazoa; phylum Chordata; class Mammalia; order Scandentia; family Tupaiidae; genus Tupaia; species Tupaia belangeri. The sequence continues at coordinate 709,827 of NW_006203847.1, forward strand.
GGTAAGTAGGCATAGATATCAGTTAGGTGTGTCTAATGGCAAAAGGGTCTCAGATTTATGAAAATACCAGGGAGTAGGCAAAAAACTAGAAAACAGACTATTTTAGGACATCTCAATATATATCAAGATTTTCATTACAAGAATCTGATACAAATTTGATGGCCTATTCTAAGTTTATTCAAAATTTCCGAAGTATACTTCTCACCACTTTGGGTTTCATTTTCCCCTTTCCATGGACATCCACTGTCTTTCACTACATTTCCTCTTGCCTAGTTTTTTTAGGGCCTTCATTCAGCTGATGACGTCACTCTTTTTTTTCTGGAAGTCAGTAATAAAGGAAGTAGTCATTTATCTAGTAAACCAAATAGTATACAGTAAAGTCTACATTTCAGAAAAAAAAAAAAGCAGCTCATTCATACATTTTAACCAAAGTAGATCAGAACAAATCCAGACTCCTTCTGGTCTTTTTCCTCCCGCTACCTTTTACTCTAATCCTCAATTTATCTGTTCCTTGACATTTCTGGATACTTCACTTTGATCACACACTTTGCGTTTTGATCTCACTCCCTTCTCCATATTTGCACATGCCATTTGATTCTGTTACATTTTTCTCTATTTTGACTGTGCCTTCCTATTTTGATAAAGCATCATTACTGTGTATTAGTTTTCTTTTTTTTTTTAAAGTTATTTTATTTATTCATTCATTTTAATTTGGCCAGAGAGAAACAGACAGAGAGAGAGAGAGAAAGTGAGAAAGCAAGCTGCCAGGTCCAGGACTTGAACCGTGGTCAGCCATATGGGAGTGTCCAGCGCCTTAACCACCATGCCACCTGCTCGTCCCAGTGTGTATTAGTTTTCTATTGGAGCATAGAAAATTAGCAGAAACTTAGTGATTTAAAACAGCAAACATTCATTATTATGCAGTTTCCATACATAAGAGTCTAGGCATAGATTAGCTGGGTAGTCTACTCAAAATCTTGCCAGACCAAAAATCAAGATAGGGGTGGAGTCTCAACTGAGACTCAGGTTGCTCTTCTAAGCTCATCTGGTTGTTGTCAAAAACCAGATGAAGGGCAACAACCAGATGGAGAGAATAAATACTTGAAAGAGTCTGGATTTGTTCTGATCTACTTTGGTGAAAACATGAGTTTTCCCATTTTTTCTCTAGCTCTAGAACACTTAAGGGCTATATTTTCAAAGCTAGCAGAACCAGACTCCTCTGACACTATCTTTCAGTAAAGGCTCTTTCAAACTTCAGTACCATTGAATATTAGCCTCCTTTTATTTACCTCAAATTCTACTGATTACTATCCTAATCTATAGACTAATATACAGTTGCAGCCACATGTTCAGTCCACACTCAATAGAATGGAATTATAGGGGTCTTGTACCAAGAAGTGGGGGGAGGGGCACTGAGATTTTGAAGGTCTTTTTGGAGTTTAGCCTAGCTCCAATAATTTAAAACAATTACTTTCCCAGTTGGAAAGGAGCTCATAGTCCTTTCTTGCCTGACTTTTAGAAATGCAGATACTCAGCTCATCATTATTTTCCAAGGTAGGATGCAGGAGCTGGGCAGTGTAGGTTTACTTTGAAAATCTAGAAATGTAACCACACCTGAAAGTACAGAGTTTTCCTAATCTGATTTGAGGGATTTTACCTCTAACCATCAGATAAATCTCCTCGACTTATATCTCATCCAGTGACAGGAACATATAATTTGTATCTGAACATTATAGAGATAACATCAAACCTACATGCTGGACCTTGCTAGGATTTTTATTCTATGCTTATCAATGTCTTCCCAATTTCAGATTTCATCTAGAACAATTTATTACCTTGAATTTTCATATAAAATTGATAGGGTGTTCGTTAGTGTGGTTTTTTTTTTTTATCTTTCCAGGAAAAGCCTTTGCTACCCATTCTTTCATTCTATTCCTCCGTTTTTAAAAATATCTGTGACTTGTTTTATATGAATGTTGGAGTTATCTGTAGTAATATTCATATTTATATCTCAAATAAATACGTTTTTAATTGCTTTAATTACGAGAATAAAGCATCCGAGTTGCTAACAAGTTTTACTTCATTAAAAAATCTTATTTTGCATATTATTAACCCAAGGTAATGGAGAGCAGTTGTAATTACCGAACACTGAACTTCACAAATTGATCTGACTTATTCTACTTCAAATTAAACAGACACACAGTATTTCATTGCCTGAGATAAATATTATCAATTTATTTTATGTTATTTTGGCCAGAGATCATTGACTATTTTGTAAGAGACGCTTGTGTAGATGTCTGTGCAAAGCAATCTGCATGCACATTTGTGGTTCTTCACCTTGAACACAGCTATAGAAAAATAAAGTCTCAACAAACAAGATGTAATAGTCACAGCATTTCCATTTTTTTAAAGTTATTCCACATTAGTTTACCCATGGTGCTGTCACACAGCACCGTATGCCATGGTTCAATTGTATAGTTATTTATGACTTCAAACCCAAATTTGATTCTGGAGCCATAAGAGATGAACTTCTTTTTTGTTTTGTTTTGTTTTGTTTTGTTTTGTTTAGCTGTAGGGCATGTACACTCACTAGGGACAGACAAAGAGAGAGAAAGAGAAAGGGCAAGTGAGAAATCATCCCCACCCTTCCTGGAATTTTAGGCATGCACATGTGCCCTGAATGTTTCTCAAGCTGCTACTCTGGGACTTGAACCACAGAACTGACTATAGGGGATTCATGCTTAACCTCCGTGCTACTTGCTGGCCCAAAAGCTGAACTTTTAAAAACAATGAAGAGGGGCCTGCAGGTGGCATAGTGGTTAAGGAAGCTAGACTCCGAAATGGCCAACCACAGTTTGAGTCCTTTTCTCTCTCTTTCTCCCTGTCTGGTAAAAGTAAAATAAATAAATAAATTTTTGATAAAAAAATTCTTTAAAATAATGAGCAATTTAAATTTATAATCAGGTAGGAAAATGTGTTGGCAACACTGTTTCCTTTTCAGAATGTTCACTGCAATAAAAGAGTGAGGGGGGAAAAAAAGCACTCTAATACGAGTTTACTTTTGAAAACTTCCACAGTAAAAATTCCTTGGTTCTGGGAAAGGTAACAATAATCACTACCTCACCAAGCTGATATTTAGTACAAGGTCATATTTCTATTAATAAACCTTATAACAGCTTTGTAGATCTGGTAATAATATTCCAGTTTTCAAGATAAGGAAACCAGGACACCAATTAATTTGTGTCAGAATATGATTCTAGAGAGTACTAAAAAGCAGCACTCAACTTGGATCTGTTCCACTCCAAGTTTCTACTTATATAAATACCTTCACATTTCTCTATAATTAGCCTTCTGCTTATGACAACACTATTCCTCTAACACTGCTAAATCATAATGCCTATTCTTCTATTTTTCTTAACTGTACTGTACAATATAGAGGGCATTGAGTCATAGTGTTTGCTTGTTCAAAGGACAAGATGCCACCAGGTTATCACTGCCATAGTCTACCCCATTTTCCATCATTGTTCGGTTCCTATTATCAATTTTCTAGCTTTCAAATAAAAATCATCTTTTAGGTAGGTTGCTTGTTACAGTGTCAAATGCTATTTTTTCTCATCACCTCAGGCTGAAAGCAAATGTGTGTGGAGTAGAAATCCTCTAAACACAGAAACTATTGATTGAAAGAGTTTTCATTTTTAGCTACAGTTTCTGTTTAGTATTATTTCATTTTTATTTTGCAAGTTGACTTTGCCTCATTACAAAGCCCACAGGACAAATTTGAATAGTAGAGAAGCTCCTGTGTTATTCATCACAGCCATAAAAGAAAATGTTCTGGTTAACCAGACACTCTTACAGCACTTCAAGGGGTACCATATAAAAAATACTATTTGTAATGAAATTAAAATTTAAAAATGCAACATTTCCTCAGTAAAAATCCTCAAATAAACTTTAAATAAAATCTCCTTGGATTTAACAAATCTGCCTAAGTCCTGTGAGGCAGAGTTGTTTATATATACAGCTGTCAAACTGTCACTTATTACATTGCTACGTGTTTGTCATCATCCAAGAGCAACTTAGGAGAATCCATTCTAAATAGAAAGTTGGCTCTGTTTCTTTCCACCTATCTCTAGCCATCACCATTCTTCTCTCCAGTGCAGATTGTTTTTCACACCTCTTCTTTATTTTCTTCTCTCTATCCAACCTGGAAGGATCATAATCAGCTTGTTAAACTTTTGATGGATTGGCGTATTTTACTTCAGCTCTCTTCATTTTGGAAAGTAAGATTTTATCCATGGGTGAGGAATTTCAATCATTAGCAAGAAGACAGAGATATTTAATCTATTGCTTGATCTAGTTGACTTGAGAAGTTGGGGTGGTGGGAAGCAAAGAATATGTGTCTCAAATCAGACACAGCCAGCAAACAGTTTCTGGAAATCACCTTGATAAAATTCTTTACTGGATATTTGGAAGTCGGAGTGGAAGGTAGCGTTAACCGTAGAGAGCCTCTCATTTTTTCTGCAGTCTCAGCTAATCACCAGTGAGCTCTAGCACCCAAAAGTTATATTTTGACACTGAATTTAGGAAAGGATTTGTACTTTCTTACAATATTACTAGACACAGAATTTGTGATATGAGTGGGGAAAAATGTACTGTGGGCTTTCTCTATCTCGAAAGTAAATATAAGTAATGGATTATGGAATAATTTTGTTTACAAAAATATTCTGGGGGAAAACTAACTTCATTTGGGATAGACCTTAATATGTTTGGGATAAGCTCTCTCAAAGTATCTTTCTATGCTTAGTTTCTTCCCTAGATGGTTATAACAATATTTATAAAATAAATTTTCAGATGCTCTGACTTTGAAAAATGAACCACCTAATACTTGAGGGAAAACTGGAGAATAGGTGCTTTGCATGACCTTCTGGGTTCTTTGTCCTTTTAGCCATGTCAGGCTTCCCAATGTCTCCATAGTGGATTATAGAAATCCTTTTATTCTTTCTTTCTTTCTTTCTTTTTGGAGAGGTTTTTGCTATAGGGTGCGTGCGCTCTCCAGAAAGACAGAGAGACAGAAAGCGAGAAATCACCCCCCAGGGGAGATGGCCACGTCACAATCCCTTCTCCTCCATTCTCCTCTCGGGATCTTGGGCACGCACGCACACGCGCCTGGCGTGAGTTTAAGCCACTGGGTCTGGGACTCAAACTGTGGTCGACTACATGTGAGTCCAGTGATATACCCATTACAATAATTGCTGGTCCCAATGGAAATCCTTTTAAACTCCTAGCAGTGTTATACTGGAAATCCAGGAAGTGTGAAGATACAGTTGGGTATATGTTAATTACTCCATACTACTAGAACTTAACTAGGGATACGATGTTAGAATCGCACCTATTAAAGTCTTTCAAAATACCCATGTCTGGCGCCCAGCCCAGCCCTTCTGACTCATAATGCCCAGGTGTTGGTCCTGAATGTACATAGTTTTTTTTTTTTTTTAA
>NW_006203847.1:715338-715772 GCF_000334495.1 Tupaia belangeri chinensis
AAAGCAGTCAAAATGATATGCTGTTACTGGACAAATGTATGAACTGGATCTGATCGCTCATAAAATAGCCAATTTCTGGGACGATGAGAATGTGCTTAGAGGAAGGCTTTATTTTAGGAACTAAAAAAAAACCAAGACTCTTGAAAGTGCCCTCTCCACAGTTTCAGAGGAAGCAGGAATTTTAAGCATAAATCAGAAATGTGACTATGTTCGGGTTTGGGGAGCAAGAATCCAGGGGCTTTCCAGAAAAGTTTCTATGATGTCATCTTTAAAGGATGCTGGGACCAGCAAATGTCATAATAGCTACATCACTGGACTCCCACGTAGTCGATCATGGTTCTAGTCCTGGACCGGTGACTTAAATTCACACCTGGTGCATGTGCATGCGTGCCCAAGATCCCAAGAGGAGAATAGAGGAGAAGGGATTATGGCTT
>NW_006203847.1:716149-775297 GCF_000334495.1 Tupaia belangeri chinensis
TTACCTATGACTTGTTGCAGAAAACCAGATGCTGAGGAAATGGAAGGCAGCACTCAGAGAGATTCACAGAACTGTTTAATAGTCCGCAGGAGAGGAAGAGTCAGCACTTTGAATTCTCTGGCCCCAGACTGGGAGTTGGACACAGTCTTTTATGGGAGAATTGGGGAAGGGGAAGTCTCTGGGTGGGGAATGGGCTCAGAACCCGCCCTCCACAGTGCCGAAGGGAGGAGCCAGAGAAGCAGGAAGTCCAATCTATTCAGGGTACTGATCCATTCAAGATTTTCTGTTTACCCTATAGCTCTTGGGAGGGGCAGTAAGTTTGCTGGAGGGCAGAAACTTCTGGAGGCTATCAGCCCTAAGTTGTTCATGAATTCAGGGTCCTTCCATATCATTCTCTCCAACATTTTTTTCCTTTCTTTTTTTCCTTCTTTCTTTTTACTTGGTAAATACTATATTTAAGAATAAATAACGAAAATGTATTTTTTCCTTCTCAGGGGACCATATCACTGTTAATATTGTAGGTTTACACTTAACAAAAGAAACAGCAAACATGTTAGGTAACTTACTGAAAGAGATATCTCGATCATTTTCTGTTAAACTTGTGTGGCAGTTTTGTTGTTGTTGTTGTTGTTCCTGAGATTGAAGCACAGTCATAAGACAATGGGGTCTTAGATATACACATTCTTAAATGTACTTCAAGTATGCTTTCCAGAGTGACCATCCGTTTGCATTCTTAACTAGCAATACATGAGGTTTCCTATAACCCCAAATCATTGTCATTACTTAAAAATATACCAAATATATCTCAATAAAGCTGTTAAATAGTTTGGACAACTTTTCTCTTTAAAATGATTTTTTTCTGCTTTCTGGAACTATATGTACAAAGAAGGAATACGTATTATGTGATTATTGAATGTATGTTAGAGCCTAGCTATAAAATTAGGTGATTCCAGAACTACTGGCAGTGATATGGAGAATGGCTGGAGATTGTTACTATCATTTCGGTTTATGTTATAATTATTTGTATGTGTCCATTTGGTGTTTCATTGCGTGTGACACTTTATGCTTTTCTAAAACTACATTATCTTTATTTATATTTTCAAATACTTGCATAAGGTTGGTTATAATATTTTACATTGTTATTGTTATTTTATCTGTTGTCATTACACACATGTCATTATGTATTTGGTCTCTTTACTTTTTTCCTTGACCAATCTTTCTTCTTAAATATCATTTTTACCATTCTTTTCAAAGAGTTGGAATCAAGCAGGGACTTCTAAAAAAGGCCTGGGCCCTCGCTTTCCCCATCTGTTGAGGAAAAACATAGAAATTCCCAAACTGAAAATTGATAAGGGCTGTACTAAAAGCCAAATGTCTTTCTAAGGGGTTTGGAATGTAAAGCTCAGTTACATTCTAATGGTACAAAGTAAGAGGTAAGACTTCACACTTTGATTATGATAACATTGAGCATGCATGAAGGCCTTAAGATTTCTAAAATTCCCACTTAAAACGTAAGTTTGTTTTGTTTTTTTCTTTTTCCCACAGGGTGCATGCACTCACCAGAGAGACAGAGAGGGAAATTGAGAAATCACCTCCAAGGTGGGGGGGCCACACCACAATCCCTATACCTCCATTCTCCTCTTGGGATTTGGGGCAAGCACACACATATACCTGGCATGTTTTTCAATCTGCCAGGTCCAGGACTTGAACCAAGCAACAGGCTATGTGGGATTCAGCTGTCTTAATCTTCACACCACTAGTTTGTATGAAAGACAAGGTTATAATTTCATTCTATGAGATGCTTTGCAGGATAGAAACTGCTGGCTGTGAGCACTAAGACCCCAGGTTGTATGGTGCCAGAAACCTGATAATTGCTCCCTCTCAGGAAAGAAATTTGATTATCTAAGTCTCTGACAATCAAGAAAGCCCAGGATATGAGAATGGTTTCTTAAACCAATCATTGGACTTATCATGAGCTTGAGACCCCCTACGTTTAATTTTGTCCTTAAAATGGATGTAGGGAACAGTTCTAGAAGAGCAGGGCTTTTTAGCATGAGCTGCCTGCTCTCTTTTACACATGACAATCTTTCATCACACTTGTGTCTACAGTTTGGCTTGTCATACTCGAATTAGTGAACTTGGTTTGATAGTTCCTTGATTTGATACCTCTGTTCAGTAACAGTATTTGGTTTACATATCATTATAAATACATCATTTTTTCCCTATTATTTCTTATTTCATTGAGTTTACTCTCTGTTGCTCTTTTTGTAGCTCAAATTGAAAGCAGAACTCAGTTGATGTCAGTTTTTTCTTATTTTCTGATTTGTGTACTCAATGTTTTACATTTCTCCTTGAAGGACTATCTGTTTTACCAGATCACTACAAATTTGGACATGTAATACTGTGTTGGCTAACTGTGTTCAGTGATTCGAATTATAATTTTCTCAGTAAGTAGAGAGTTATTTAATATTATGTCTTCTTTGTTTTTTAATTGATAGATATGTGCCTTAGACGGGGGGGGGGTACTATTTTTCTGTTACTGTTTTTTTCTTCATTTCCTTGTACTCAGATCACAGTCTGTGTTATATTCTCTAGGAAATATGTCACACAAAATATCCAAGCCTCAGGGTGAGGAGGTTACTATAATATGTAGTCATTCTAAAGGAAAGATAGGAGCACTATCTTTACTTATATCTCCTAGGCATCTCAACATTAGCATGACTAAATCTCCACCCTTGTTATTCTCCCAAATATATTCTTTGCAAACTTCCCCATTTCAGTTAATGACAATCATAATTTTCCAGTTAAGACTCAAATGATCAGATAGCCTGATATTTCCGCCCTTTTCTCACACCACGTAAAATCATCAGCAAATAAAGTTGTCCCCACCTTTCAAATACAGAAAATAGCAGCTTCTTACCCTACCTTGCTATTCTTCTGAGGATGATTTCACCCCCATGCCCACTCCCACCCAAGACATTGGGCAATGTCTGGAGATATCTTTTGTTCTCGCGACTGGAGTTAAGGATGCTACTGACCTTGTAAGTAAATAGAAGCCAGAGATAGCGCTAAGAATCTAGAACACACAGTGTGGTCCATCTCCTGAAGATATACACAACCAGAAATTACCTGCCCCAAATATTGATAATGCCAAAGTTGAGAAGCCCTGTTCAGGATGAAAGAACTATTGGTGTTCATTCAATTTATACCATTGTTTCCCCCTACTGTCCCTCAGTTTGCAACAATTCAATCTGTGTTTTACATATCAGGTAGAATAACCTTGTATGAAATGGTCATTATGCTACTCTCCCTTTTCAGTCCTCCAATGGCTTCCTGTGCATATAATAAAAGCCTCACATTAGCTTACAAAGCTATGCATGATCTGTCTGACCCTCCATTATCTTTCTGACATCACGTCCTACTACTTTTATCCTCATTCTCATACATACTCATTCTGTAATAATAACATTGGCAAATTATTATTCCTTGAATGCACACCAAGCAAACTGTCATTACAATATATTGAATTATCACAAAACTCATGATGCATTTTTGCATAGAAAAACGTAAAAAAAAAAAACTTCATGACTTTTCCGACAACCCAATAGTTGTTCAGCCTAGAATGTTCTCTTATAAAACTCCATGGCTCTACCCTTTACCCTCACCTCTGTGTATTTACTCAGTCCTTCCTTAATCGCTTTATTTAAATTTTCATTAATTCTTTGCAACTCCCTGTTCTGCTTTATTTTTCTTTGTATTGCCAACCTCTGTCGGCAAGTTCCGACCCTATATTACTTATCATCAACTCACATGTTTATATTTTACTTGTGTAGCCCAAATGTTTGGTTCATTGCTGTAGCCTCAACACGTAGAATAATACATGGCACATGGCAGCTGTCTAAATACTTTTCAGTGAATTTTTGAATTAAGAACTTTCTCTCAACTTACTTTCATGTGTGATTCTTGTCCCTTTCCTGCTCTAGTGTACAATTTCTTGTATACATGGATCTTTTTTTTTTAAGAGAGATTTTTGCTGTAGAGTACGTATGTACACCAGAGAGACAGAGAGAGATAGAGAGGCAGGAAGTAAGAAATCATCCCTTGGGGGGATGGCCATACTTCAATTCCTTCTCTTTTCTCCTCTCAGGATTTTGGTCATGTGCACACATGCACCTGCTGTGAATTTTAAGCCCCTGGGTCTGGGACTCGAACCGCAGTCAACTATGTGGGAGTCCAGTGACATAAATATTACACCATCTGATGGCCCTGCATTCTTTTATTTTGATTAATTTTATTTATCATTATTGTTATTATTATTAATTTGACCAGAGAGCAACAGAGAAAGGGTAAGTGAGAAAGCAAGTCATCAGGTCCTGTGGGGACACGTTTAAGAGAGAGAGTCTGAGGTGTGGGGACATGCGCTGAGCAAACACCACATGCTCTTTTGGGGTTTGGCAGAACCTTGTAACTTGTCTTTCCCTGACCTTGGCTGCAGACAGAGCAAGGGTGGAAATTACTAGGGGCGTTCCAACAGACACATCTGATGGACTTCAAGAAACATCTTGACCCCAATTAGTAAAGTCCAATCCCTGCCCTGCATCTGAAAGGTTCTTTAGACTTCTCTGGGTGTGGTGGTGCACTCCTTATGGAGAAGTTCTTTAGCTCCTTTCCCACACCTAACAGCTAGTTCTCTGCATTAGAAAGGAAGATGAGATTTACTCTAGATGGGATTACCACCAAGGGATACACCTTGCCCCTGGTATGACTAATCTCTTATAGACTTGTTAACTGCTTCTTATTGTCTGTTACCTGGCAACCAATCCATGAAGTATCATGAAATGTACATGTGTAACGTTTCCTTGTACTATAAACAAAGGCGTCTAGTTTGTCTGGGCGGCACAAGTTACTTGGGCTACCTAGGCTCAGGCTGCCTGTGTCCCTTTCTACTCTAACCCTTTGTCTCGTTCTTTCCAATTCACAGGTCCTGGCAAGATGGAGGGCTTTCTCTTTCTCGTCCTCTTTCTCTTCCTCAGCAACAACCCTCTGATCATGATTCAGCCACCTGGGGCGGACGCCGACAAGGTCCCAGATTTGAACTGTGGTCAGCCAAGTGGGAGTTCAGCACCCTAACGAGTATACCACCTGCTGATCCTGTAAACATGGGTTCTTATCCTTCTACTCTAACTGAATCAAAAAAGAACCAAAGTGACTTAATCTTGGAGTCCATCTTATAGACTACACCTTAAGAAATTTGATCTTTAATTTTTTTTCTTTTTTGTTTTTAAAAAATAGATTTTTCTTTGTTTTAGTTATTTACTTAATTTTATTTATTATTATTTAATTTGATCAGAGAGAGAGAGAGCAAGCCACCAGGTCTGGACTTAAACTGTGTTTGGCCATCTTGGAATCCAGTGCCTCAACCACCACGCTACCTGTCAGCCCCTCTTTCATCTTGTCCTACCTTCACAGTGAATCTCACATAACCCAACAGGTTTTTTTTTTAAAGAATTATTTTATTTAACTTTATTTATTTATTTACCTATTTTAATTTTACCATAGAGGGACAGAGTGAGAGAGAGAAAAAAGGGAAAGTGAGAAAGCAAGTCACCAGGTCCGGGGCTTGAACCACAGTCCCCCATGTGGGAGTCCAGTGCCCTTAAGTACGATGCTACCTGCTGGCCCAGATAACTTAACTTTTTACCTCCCTCAGGATAGATGGAGCCTAGTGCTTAACTAATAAAAGTTAACAATAACTTTGCTGAGCTTTTACAGACACTGGGCTATAGGGACAGGGAGTGAAAAGGGTCCACCCGACCTCTCTCATATGACCAGAGAGAAGATTTTATCTTCTTAAACATTACAAAGCCACTCATAGACTTTCACTGCTTCTAAACGAAAATCTAGAAGTTGTCTTGATTGAATCCATTTTACTTCTGCTGCCTTGAAAATCATTGCTTACCTTTAAGCCCCTGGCAGAAAACTGACACCAGTCATTCCGCCCTGCATATTCAGAACAAAAACTGCCCCTTGAACAGCCACTGATAATAGCAGATCTTCTTATGAGCCTGACTAAAGACAATGCTCAGGACTCCCTTGTCATTTTGTCCCAGGACAATTAATAACTTGCCTTTGCTTCTCTGTGATCCTCTTCCCCTATATAAGTTTTGTATTTGGTCCAGCACAGCAGCAATGGTTATGGATTCTGATCTGCTCTCTCCTTGCTGTTGGCCGCAATGAATATGTTCCTTTCCTTATCTATTAATTCATTTCTCTTTGTCAAGTAGCAAGTGGCACGGACATGACTTCTCATCTTCCAGTTTACCAGCATCCTTTCCTTTTTAGCATCACCACCTTGGTTTTTCCCAAGATGTTTCAATATTTCTGTGTTTATTGTTGACTGCAATTTTGAGAAGTTTTAGCACCCATTTACTTCAGGTGCTGCGATGGGAGAAGGGAGCCAAAAGTAAATTGAGTTTTCTATCTTATCCAAAAGTGAAATGGTCTTACATATTGTATGCCCCTCAAGCAACTACTATATTATGCTAAAGATATAATAGTAGCACAATATATTTGAATAGATGAATAAATGGGCTAATAAAATTTGAGTTCACAGAAGTTCTGTTCCTTAATGGAGCAACTGATATTACATTCCCTCCCCCTAGGAAATATAAAATCGATCCAACAGTCTGGGAGAGAAAATGATCTGATCTCTGAATATGTATCAAGTACCTTCTAACACAGTGGGACCAATGTCTTGTTGCTATTCCACGCCACTCTGCAAAGACTCACAGACACATTGCTTTTAAGGCTGTAGATGGCAGGAAGAATAGCCAAGAATCAGTAAGCAAGTTGTATCACTTGAAGCTGAAAAGTGTATCATACTGGACAACGGATTGTCTCTTTCTTAAGGATCTCAAGGTCAGAAGATGGATAAAAAAGCTTAGTTGATTGCCTCTCTAGTCGTAGTTCATTCATTCTTTTCATTCTTTTTTTTTTTTCTTTTTTTTTGAGAGGTTTTCCTGTGGGGCGTGTGCACTCACCAGAAAGACAGAGAGAGAAAGAGAGACAGAAAGTTAGAAATCACCCCCAGGGGGAATGGCCACTCCACAATCTCTTCTCCTCCATTCTCCTCTTGGGATCTCAGGCATGCACACACACGTGCCCGGCATGAGTTCAAGCCACCAGGTCTGGGACTCAAACTGTGGTGGGCTACATGGGAGTCCAGTTACATAGTCATTATGCCAACTGCTGGTCCCTCCGAAGCAAGCATGACTCCATCTTGGAGGAGCACTTCCAAGAGAAGTGGGGAATGAAGCAGGAGCAACTCCATCTTGAAAGAGTGCTTCCATTATAAACTGTTAGATTCCTATGACTGGAAACTTGCCTTCTCCTCTATGCCTAAGAGTAAACAGAATAATTAACTTTCCTATTGTCTTTAAACCCCACTCCTCCTAACTGCCCTAAAATGTTCTTTAGTGATGTAATCATCAGCCAGACCCCTTGTCTTGGAGTCTCGAAGACCATTGAAATTCTACTGTGTTTAGGTAGAGACTGAACCTACCCTGAAGAATGATGAACCAGCTTTTCTTGCTTCTGTACTGTGCTTTTGCTTTTACATTGTTAAAACCCTATCCTTGACCTTTTCAAGCCCACTGCTCTTTGTCCTTGTAAATCATCAAGCCATCCCAAACATGATTGCGCATTTTTGGCCTATATAAGCTCCTTTCTCCTTTCACTTGGGGCTGCAGGGTTTTGAGAGACACGAGTCTCCCCTGCCCCATATACTGCAGTCTTAATCAATAAACTCCAATAAATTTAGCTATGTCTGGATGTCCTCTTATTTCTCACTGAGTAGACTATAACACCTCTAGTCATATTTCAATTTTTATGTAGTTTCTTTAATTTTACTGACGTCTGACGAATTTAAATACACATATCTGTGATGTCCCCTACATTTAAAAAAGGAAATGTAGTGGCCATTAAATGGCATGGTAGTTAAGGTGTAGGACTTCCACATGGTTGACCATGGTTCAAGTCCCCAGCCAGCGGGCTTGAAAATCACCCTATGCACATGTACATGCATGCCCAAAATTCCAGGAGAAGAGAAAGATGGCCATTCCTTGTGGCCATCCCCCCATTCCAGTGATTTCTCACTTTCCCTCTCACTCTCTCTCTGTCTCTCTCTATAAGCACACATACCCTACGGCAAAATGAGCAAATGGAAAAAGAAATGTGAACAGTTCGGCTGTATTTTCCACAAGCTTATTGACAAGATAAAATGTCCTTTTTATGCAGAACTTTTCATCATACTAGAAAGTGGACCCTTATACTATCCAAACTCAGTATGGTAGACTCCAAAGGAGAATGACCTGAAATAAAAAAGGAAGGCAGCATAGTCTCATATGCTAAAATATCACTGAGAAGAGGAGAAAAAATAGAGCTTAGGATGTTTTCTTTTTTTTTTTTTTTTGGAGAGATTTTTGCTATAGGGTGCGTGTGCTCGCCAGACAGACAGAGAGAGACAGAGAGACAGAAAGCGAGAAATCACGCTCCAGGGGGGATGGTCACATCGCAATCCCTTCTCCTCCACTCTCTTCTCGGCATCTTGGGCACCCACGCACACGTGCCTGGCGTGAGTTTTAAGCCACCGGGTCCAGGACATGAACCGCGGTCGACTACGTGGGAGTCCAGTGACATAGCCGTTACGCTAACTGCTGGTCCCTGCTTAGGATGTTTTTTAGGTGGCAATATTTTCAAAACACTGCACAATATTAATACCATATCTGCCTGTAGGCCATGAGGATATTGTTTAGCATCTGACAGGACACATTCTGAATACCACAAGGAAACAAGGGAAAGTAGGAATGAATGAAATCTTTCTATACTTGGTTTCTATGTGGTGCTTTTGTTAATAGAGAAAAGAGAGACAGAAGAAACTTCTTTTTTCAAACTTTGTCATTGCTCATTATATTTTCACATTTTGGAAGGTATGGAGTGACTGTTCCACCTCACTATGCACAGCCAAGTTTTTAAACACAATACCAAGTCATTGAATGTCAAATTTGGATAAATGCTTTTTTTTTATGTCTTCTTTTAAACCTTGGAAAAGAGCTTAAAATTGTTAGCAGATTCCAAACTGCACCACTTCAAATTAAAGCAGAATCAATTAAGCTAAAATGCAAAGTTAATCCAAAAATGCAATTAGGACTGCATCCGGGAAGAGGTAACATTCTAAGCAAGAGATGTTAACAAATGACACAGT
Source organism: Tupaia belangeri chinensis (assembly GCF_000334495.1). Taxonomy (NCBI): domain Eukaryota; kingdom Metazoa; phylum Chordata; class Mammalia; order Scandentia; family Tupaiidae; genus Tupaia; species Tupaia belangeri. Next base: position 725,412 of record NW_006203847.1, read on the forward strand.
AAAATTTTATAAGAAGAGAGGTAGCTTGCCTAGGAGGTAAACATAGTAGCATTGTAAAGGTGCTATATAAACACAGAGAGCTGTGGTTGACAGTTTATAACAATATTTTAATTTTAAAATACCGTATTTGAATTTCTATATAGTCGGTCAGTTATATATCCAAGTAGTTTCCGAGCCTTGTAAGTGCAATTAAAAATAGGCAGCAGTTTACTGACTTCAAAGCCGATTTGTTGCAAAACAGTTATTTCAAGTATCTCTAGGAATTATAATAATAAGAGAAGAACACAATATTTAGAATATAGATTCTCTAATTAATTGAAAGATTTTTAAAATTTTACTTTTATTCATTGTTTTTATTTTACCAAAGGGCACATGAATTTCAAAACAGACAGAGAGAGAGGGAAAGCATTTCTCAATGGTACATGTCTTGCTGCAATGCCTTTTCCTCCATTCCTTCCACCCTATCAGGACTTGGGCATACACACACATATACCCTTGTGACATGTTTCTCTCAAGCCTCTGATTCAAGGATTCAAACCACACACATCCCCTACTAGACTATGGGACTGGCTCTATTCATTTATTAATTCAACTAATATTTATAGAATATCTATGAAACATCACACAGATTTAAGTTACTAAAGATTCAACAGGTTTTGGGAACCAGCAGTTAGTGTAATGGCTATGTCGCTGGACTCCCACGTAGTCGACCGCGGTTCGTGTCCCGGACCCAGTGGCTTAAAACTCACACCGGGCGCGTGTGCGTGCGTGCCCAAGATCCCGAGAGGAGAATGAGATTAACAGGCTTTTTTAAAGACACAACCCCTTTCTTCATATTGTAATAATAAATCAATGAAGTATAATTAAACTTCCAGAAAGATGCTCATGCATATATAAATTTGTTAGGCTTTATAAGTGTGGCACTACAAGACAGCAATAAAAGAAAAAAAAATATTGGTACTAGAAAAATTCAGTATCCATGTAGGAAAAAATAAATTTAGCCTAGTTCACACCATTACACTAAAAGCCAACTGTGGCTAGATTAAATATATCACCTATAGACAAACTAATTGTTTCCTTTTATTAAATAAAATGACTCCTATTGATAGCAAAAAATAAACCATGAAATAGTAGAAGACATTTAAAAAATGTAATTCTAATAAGGATTAATGTCCAGAATATATAAAGAAGTAATATAAATAAATTTGAAAAAGACCAGCAAGACATCTGTATATGTGTTTCTTAGAAGAAAACCACTTGGCCCTTGACAATATATGAGGGATCTTTAACAAGTTTACAGAAAATAGATATTACCAAACACTGCATACATTTCAAACATTTTTTTTTCCAATTTATTTATTTGCATTCATTCACTGTACATCATTACAACATACAAAATGAGATTTTCCATCCAGAGTACACTATATATTGTCTCAGTCAAGCACATCAACAAACATGATCTCCCATTTCTTGTTTCTGTATGTTTTGCTTTTTTCCCCCCATCCTTGGTTCCCTGTCTCTTACCCTCTGCCACCTCCTGTTCTCCTCCTACACTGTCTCTGTTATCTATGTTTGCTTTCTATACCATTTTCCCCCCACATTTTATTGAATCACCAAAGACCCTCATCAATCCAAATACCCTCCTAGCAAACACATGTGACACACACATTTCAGCACAAGTCTAACTTTACGCATCCTATCAAGTAGCACCTAACTGGGGCTACATATCCTACTGCAGTCATTGAATAGATATATTTTGTTTTCCTGAAACTCTTTTTTGTAACTCAATTTACATTCCTTCTCTAGGCATCATCACAGCACACAAAATGCGATCTCCCATCCAGTACACACTGCATAGTGACTCAATCATGCACATTACAAAAAATATAAATTTCCACTTCTAGTTGCTAGAATTAATTCCACCCCTCTTTCTGACCCTCTGTCCCTTCCCACCCTCCTCTCACACCACCTCTAGTGTCCAAAATTGTCCTCCATTCCCTTCCCACCCACATTGCATTGATCACACAATTTCCTACATAACCTGACTACTTTCAAAGGTGAGTTCCCTCGTTACTACTAAGAAAACCAGTTTTAACTTAAATCAAAGAACCGCCAAGGAACTTTGCTTAAAGCCCGGAAACAGGTTAGGATTCTGTTCAAATGGTAGGTGCATGAACCTATCAGTCTCATATACTTTTATCTTCTGTTCTGGTTCAATTTTCCTGATTAAATTCTGGGATATAGTATTCAACTCCAGACTTGTCCCTATGATTAAGTTAGCTACTTTCTCAGTTTTTGGACTCTTATTTCCATGTATCTGCGTTTAGTTTTCCTGATACAGCACATCCTTGAGAACTTCTTGGAGGTCTGGTCTGGTGCTGGTAAATTCTTTCAGGTTTTGTTTATCTGAGAATGTTCTTGTCTTTTCTTCCCACCTGAAAGATAATCTTGCCGGATACAGTATTCTTGGCTGAAACTGCTTCTCTCTTAACACTTGGAATATATTTTCCCATTCTCTCCTCGCTTTTATTGTTTCTGATGAGAGATCTGCTGTTAGCCTGATGGGATGTCCTTTGTAGGTAACTTGATGTTTTTCTCTTGCTAATCTTAGTATCTTGTCTTTGTCTGCAGTTTTGGTCAACCTGGCTATAATGTGTCTTGGAGAAGATCTTCTAGGGTTGATTCTATTTGGGGTCCGTTGTATTTCCTGGGACTGGATCTTTGAATGCCTCTCTAGGTTTGGAAAGTTTTCTTGCAGGATTTCCTGGAATAGATTATCAATGCCCTTATGGGTTTCCTCACCTTCTGGAATGCCAATTATCCGGATATTTGGACGTTTGATGGTATCCAGTACTTCTCGCATATTATTCTCAAATTTTTGTGCCATTTTCTCAGCCTTCATGGTGGATTTTTCTAGGCCAGCCATTTTCTCCTCTACATCTGAGATTCTATTTTCTGAATGATCTAGTCTGCTTTTAATGCTTTCCAGGGAGATTTTGACTTCTTGTATTATAGACTTCATCTCTAGCAGTTCCGTTTGAGTCTTTTGGAAAGTGTGTAATTCCACTTTTAGATCTTGCAGGAATTTCCTCATCTCTTGGAACTCATCAATTTCTTTCTCCTTTCTCTTTAGCAGTTCATTATGTCTCTTCTCTTCCATCTCTGTTAGCTTAGACATTATGAATGATCTGAATTCCTTATCAGACATTTCCATGATTTTCACCGAACTGCTTGTGGATGAAGAGTTACTCTTTTCCCTAGGAGGCAAGGCTTCACGGTTTACAAGACAGGTCTCAACTGACTGATGTTCAATGGAGGCAGGATGAGGTTCACTGACTAGTGCAAGCCAGACATTCCCTCCTGGGTGTCCAGGAATACACACTTCGGCATCTGGATGCAACTGGTCTCAGTTCTCTCCTCTCAGAAGCTGCAGGCACACTGGGAGCTAGTGAATTCAGCTGTTATACATTTCAAACATTTTTGCACCAAAATAAACCCATACTCAAATTCCATTTCTCTATAAACTTTTTGAAGTGTCCTGACATAGAAAGGTGTTTAATCTTATTTGTCATTATATATATTAATCTTAAATTAAAATAAAATATTATATCTCATCTACCAGATTGAAAGAAAATAGAGTCTGAAAACATTGAACAATGTTGGCAAGAATATAGAGCAATATAAATGCTCATAAAGTACTGACGGAGTATAATTTGGCACAGTCACTTTAAGAATGTGACAATATCTAGTATTTTTTTTATAGACCACAGATTAGTTTATTTTTAACTAGTATTTTTTAAGATACACATATGTGTAATCTAGCCAGTCCATTCCTAATTATATTCTACCCTAGAGAAACTCATGCACATATTCACCAAAATATAGGTACAAGAGGACTTATTTATAATAATCCAAATTAGGAACAATGCTTATTCCATCAACAAGAAAAAATATAAGTTTATTTGGGTATATTTAAACAATAAAATAATATACACCAATGAAAATGAACAAACTACAATTTTAATTTCTTCCTTGTGTTGTGATTACTTTAGTTTTTGTTTCATAGGTATTTTTAAAATTAGGTCTGTGTCTTAGCGCCAGCAAGTGGAGTGGTGGTTAAGGTACTGGACTCCCACATGGCTGACATGGTTCGAGTCCTGGACTTGGTGCTTGAAACTCATGCCAGATACCTGTGTGTACAGGCCTGACAGAAGAATAGAGGAAAAGAGATTGCAGCATGGCCATCGCCCCAAGGGAGGAATTTCTCACTTTTTTTCTCTCTGTCTCTCTCTGCAAGCAAACATACCCTATGACAAAACATTAAAAAAAAAAGTTTATGTCCATATATTTTCTTCACTTTTCTGTGTATGTGTGTGTGGACTATGAAACTGCAATTCTAAACACTGAACAATTTATGATGCTATACATGTACATTACTGAAAATCATCTGACTTCAGTTCAAGCACCATCGTCTCTGTGTATAACCCCACACAGATGCGCCCTCCCCCTCGATTATAGGTGGTAGGGAGCTTTCCCCTTTGTCTCCTTTGGCAATGCCTAACGTCTTTGAAAATAGTTCTTATCCCATTACTGTAATTATCTGTTTTTCTCACTAGACTTTGAGTATCTCCAGGGCAGGTAGGTCTGAAACTCTATTTTAGTTTGTGTCTCCAGAGCCTAACAACTAACAGTGTAAATTGATGAATGAATAGAACATCCATCAGTAGGAATTAGTTTATCTAATTAATCCATCATTACTCATGGCCAGAGATTAGAAAATGGCCAAGAGATGAAAAACACCACTAGCAAACTTGTGGTGGGTGGAGGGCTAAAAGTGAGAGGAAAATGGAATGGCCTTTTAAATGGAAAATGGAGACCTGATTTCCTGCCACTTCTCTGCCACTTGCCAGCTGCATGATTTTGACTGCCTTGGATCACATATGGTGACTATAATTTCTTCACTTATAAAATATGGGGGAATGAACTAAATGATTTCTGAGTCCAACTTTCATCTATCATGCTGGAATTATCATTTTGCTTAAGGCCAATTTGATCTGGAATGTTGGAAGGAAACAATTCAATGTTTAAAGAAAAAGTGTTCATAGACTAAAATGAATGTAAATAACTAAAGGACTAGATGATTCACCTTGGTATAATTAAAATTTATCTAGACACCATATTGAATAACGATCAGTTTTGCTGTCAATAAACTGGTTTGGGTATATACTGCCAAACTTATTTGAAATTGATCACTGCATCAGTGTACCCTGGTTTTAAATTGATTATTATATCAATTTACCTTAATTCATCATAGCATGTGACAGAGATTCAATATTTAGGCTCCTTGGACAATTGAGTTATTATTTTATTTATTAATTTTTTTGGAGAGATTTTTGCTATAGGACATGGGCACAGAAAGCAAGAAATCACCCCACAGGCAGTATGGCCACACTGCAATGCTTTTTCCTCCATTCCCCTCTCAGGATTTTGGCATACATGCACACACACTGGGTGTGAATTTCAAGTTGCCAGGTCCAGGACTCAAACCATGGTCGGCCAGTGGGAGTCCAGCAATATAACCATTACACCATCTGCTGGTCCTGACAACTGGGTTATTTGGTGGGTTTTCTGCTCTATCATAGTTTCAGAGGCTTTACTGTAAGACTCTGTCATGAGGAGTGAAACCTAGTAGACATAGGTCACAGCACCAGATCACATAAATATTCACATGGAAATCTACTAACATTGAGATTTTACATTTCCAGAAGTTCCCAGATGACATAGAAGGTGGTAAGCTGTTATTATTGAAATACTACCAGCTTATTTCCCCTTCTTTATTTGCATTTCACTATAAAAATATCTCTGGACTACACATCTATTGTTTAGCAAGAACAGACTCAATTCCAGTGAGTACCATTCCCTGACATAGGGTCAATGGATTGGAAAGGTAAAGTATAATTGTTTCACACTTATATAACGTGTCCCTATTTAATACTAGTTAAAGCTTATCTCACACAGGGAAGAAAGAAATGCAAAGAGGAAAGGAGGGAGGAAGTACAACCTTTTACTACAGCCAAAATTCTTTCTAACAATTCAAACCTTGAGGAGGGGGCTTTATGGGAAAACATGAGAGATCAATGTAGTGAATATTGTCAATGGGCTTGTATAATGTAGGACTGTGGGTAACAAATTGTGACTTTAGGAATTCAAAACCCTGCTTTACTCAAAATAAACACTCCTTTTCACCTTCTGGAATGTCTGGGAAACTGGTCTATTTACACAGCGCTGTAGACGGTGGATATCGGTTGGGAATTTTTGGAAATCAACATTTTAGAATTTATGAAAACACATTGAAATGTTCAGATCCTTCGTTCCAGAAATCCGAGTTGTATACAACTAATTGAAGGAAGAAACTAAAATTTTGATAAAATAATTTGCAGAAAAATGTTCTTTGAAATGATAATACTGGAAAAATAAGAGGAGATTTCATTTCTCTATAACTCATAAATGATTGTTAATATAGTTACATTCACTGAATGGAATATTGTATACCTGTTAAAATGATTTATTTGCTTTTCTATTCATGTAGTCACTCTATATCACTCAGAAATGAACTTGAATGTTTACATAAGTATAGGCAGTATAACAATCTAAAAAAACTCCATTAAAATTATGAATAACAGTAATGATTTTAGTGGAAAATTATGTAAAGTTACATGTGCAGCATGAGTACATGTCTAACTAGAAAATTATTGAGAAGAAAATATTAATACTGACTGTATTGTAATGACAAGATTATTAATGAAGCCCCCTCATTTTCCCTATTGTGCAAATATTTTAAATATCTTATATTGGAATATATATAGATAGATAGATACACTCTCATGTCACTTAATGGTGGGGAATCATTCTGAAAAATGTGTAATTATACAATTTCGCTATATTGTGAAGATCATTGAGTGTACTTACACAAACCTGGATGGTATAGCTGACTACATACCAAGGCCATATGGTATACTCTATTATAGTCTATGGGACCACTGTCATATATGGGATTCATCATTGACCAAACTGTCATTATATCTATATCTCTTTATTGATATACACATACATAAATTAAGGTGGTGTCCACAGAAGATAAAATCTTAAAAATACAGACTGAGATGATGCCAAGCAAAATACAATGTAATTATCTTGTTTTTTTTTATGCTCTTGGAAGATCTATACCAAATTCTATTTAACATAGAACTTTCAAAGATTATATATAGTCACATTAGTTGAAGAAAGTGACAAATCACCTCCAGAGGTGATGGCCACAAATGTAATCCCTTTTTCTTCATTCTCCTCTTGAAATTTTTGGCATACTTTTCAAACCACAGGATCTGGGACTCAAACTGCAGTCAGTCATGTGGAAATCCAATACCTTAACCACTACACCACTTGCTGGCCCCTATAAATAAAACTTTACAAACAAAGTTAAAATATTTAAAATAAGATATTATTTAGAAAAAATGTATTGTTTACTCGTTTATAATAATTGTATATGAGGAGACTTCAAACAGTTTATGGAAAATGGAATTAAACTATGAGCTTCTTTAGGAGAAAAAAAATTTTTAAATCCATGCATAGTTTTTTTTACAATATGCAATTTTCAAAAATTATTTTATTTAACTTTATTTATTTATTTATTTATTTTTACATTTTTGATCAGAGAGAGACAGAGCAAGGGCAAGAGAGTGAGCGAGAGTGAGAGCGAGAGAAAGAAAGTGAGAAAGCAAGTCGTCAGGTCTGGAACTCGAACCACAGTCAGCCAAGTAGGAGTCCAGAGCCCTTAACCACCACGCCACCTGCTGGCCTCATATAATGTGCAATTTAAAAAAGTGTATTTATTATTATTTTTTTCATGAGCAAGAGAGATAGAGGGAGAGAGAGAGAAAAGAGATGGCATTTCCAACAGAGGTTCTGACACTATAATCTACCTCTAGCTTCAGTTAGCCCCAGATTATGGGTAAAGGCATACCTACTGAACTCAAAGAGGTCATTGAATATGAACCTTCTGGACAAGAATCTTCCCAAGTAGTTTATGCCTCCATCTCATCCCTATTGTACACATCTTTTGTGAATTTTTTTGAAGTCTTGTAATATATTTATGGGGTATAATGAGATTTTTTGACACATGTTTACTAGAAAAGCTGTATGACAGAAAACAGCTTGCAAAATGGTTTAGTAAATTTTCCTTTTAAGTAATTACTTTAAATGTAAATGAATTAAACTCCTTAATCAAAGAACATGGAGTTGCTAAATGAAAGAAAACAACATTTTATCTTGGTAATTCTAGTTGCACTAGTTGAATTTTTTTTTTTTTTGAGAGGTTTTTGCTATAGAACACGTGCACTTGCCAGAAAGACACAGAGAGATAGAAAGCGAGAAATCACCCCCCAAGGGGGATGGTCACGCCACAATCCCTTCTCCTCCATTCTCCTCTCAGGATCTTGGGCATGCACACACACGCACCCGTGGTGAGTTTAAGCCACTGGGTCTGGGGCTCAAACCGTGGTTGGCTACATGGGAGTCTAACAACATAGCCATTATGCCAACTGCTGGTCCCAAGACTCACATTAGATTTAAGGACACATATATGCTGAATGTGAAAGGATAGAAAAAGGCATTCCATTCAAAGAGTCAACAAAAGATAGAAGGCTTGGTGATATTTATATCAGAGAACATAGACTAAGTCACAGTGAATGAAGGTAATATTTTAAAAAATTAAAAATATTCACAAGAGAAAAAGGACATTACATGATGATAAACAGGTCAATTCACAGGAAGACATAATAACTACAAATACTGGGTTGTTGGAAAAAATCATGATGCATTTTTGCATAGAAAAATACGTCATGAATTTTCTAAGAACCCCAAATATATGCATCTAACATCAGTGCACCAAAATAGAGTATGCCATATCCCATTTATTCTCTGAGACTGAAACCTATTCCTCAACTAACTCCCTCCAAAGGCTACAACTTTGGACTCTTTCCCCTAAGACAGAAGTCAGATATTGGTTTTCTCCCACTAGATCCGTCTGAGTCAAGGGGAGGAAGTGCTTATCCAAATCACTATCTTGTTCTCAGTGGATCCTAATCTGGCAGCCTCTCTGGTCAGCATTTAGCTTCAACAAGACAGAAAGCACTTCCCCAGGTAAACCCTTGAAAAATCAGAATATCACATATTCACATATACATTACAGTCTTCTCTTTACCCGGGAAACTCTCCAGAAGTTTTCTCCCAATCACACCGTGAGGATCTGGGGGAAGGGACTACAGTGAATGAGTGCCCTAATTTTCCTATGAGCTTTGATGCAGCTTATTTTGCATGTGCCTGGGTGCAGGATCGTCTTAAGCGGTTTCTGGATTTCTTGCAAAAAGAATGGTTTCTGTTTTATTGTTAAATAGGTGTCTCCGTGTGGGGAATGAAGGTCTGAGTCTTCCTATTCTATCATATTTCTTTGTAATTTTTGAAACATTATCAGGAAGTTAAAGGTATTGTCTCTCAAGAGAATGAAATGAAAAACAAAGACTTCTAAAAATCCAAGAAACCAAAGACTGGTGTATGGTTCTAATGAGCAAAATATTTTTACCTATAATGAGAAAGAAAAGGAACTGAAAATATATGTCATGCTGACATTCTCACATAATTAAAAAGGCCAGAACTGTTGCTTTTCCTTACCTTGACATTTTCAAAACAAAACCAAGTTTTATTTTGTGAAGTCGTTCTTGAATTGTTTCTGTATTAGCCCCATAATATCTCATTCTTGAGTGTCACTGTCTTTTCTTGACACCACGTTCTTCCTACGACTTTCAGAACTCAACAGAACTAAAACATTCCAATCTTTTTGTTTTAACACTATAAGATTAAATATTTAAATTCCATGTGCCTTAGTGACCAATTTCACATAAGGTCAGGCATATTGACTTTCAGGAAATACATTTATTTCTCAAGAAACTTATTTAAAAATAATCTGTATCAAGGTTGGCAGATATCAGTGCTAGACTCCCACATGGTTGACCATGGTTCAAGTCCTGGACCTGGCGGCTTGTTTTCTCACTTTCCTTCTCTCTCTTTCTCTCTGTTTCTGTGGTCAAATTAAAAAATAAATAAATAAATAAAATAAAATAAAGTTTTAAAAAGTTAATCTCTATCCAGGCTACCAGGCAGTATGATGGTTAAACACTGAGCTCCCATATAGCTGACCACAGTTCAAGTCACAGACCTGGAGTAATAGATTGTAAAATTAGTGGAAACTTTCAGGGTAGTATCAGTTTGCTTAATATTTAAAATCTGATGTATTTTAGATAATGAAATATTCCGATTACTAGAAACACATAACTCTCCTCTAAATCAGTTGATTTTAACTCAATAACTTTTTTAGAGCAGAAATCACACCATCCATGGATTTGACATTGTTCTCAGACTGTTGCGTTCACTATTAACTCAAATACTAAAGCATATTTTCCCTTGTTAGTGAAAACATTTCATAGGTAAGGAAAAAAAGAGTTGCTTAGGATTTCAGAGTTAGAATCAATATCTCAGAGTGCTTGTTATGTGTTAGAGCAAGAATATAGTGGTCAAAAAATTGCTTGTATGAGAGAATAAGTAGCATAGGCTATGTAAGAAAGTAAACATATCTATGGAGCTATATACTTGAAATTAGTTAATCTAAATGATTAATTGAAAGGTAATTGTTAGATAAAAGATTCATGAGTTAAAACAGTTTAAGAAAATGAATTCAAATGTTACAGAAGGTGACATTTTAAATATAACCAAGAAGATTTAAGGCAAATTGATAAACGATGATATTCTAGACTGTTGACAATCCCTTACACATAAAAGGGACACGCGAAAATATACCACTTAGCTAAAACTTCCACCGCTATATTAAAAAGCAGTAGAAAAAGGGGGCAATCTTGTCTAGTACCAGTTTTTAGTGGAAAACCTTTCAGAATTTCCCCATTCAGTATTATGTTAGCCATAGGTTTTTCATAGATTGCTTTTATTGTGTTGAGTAATGACCCTTCTATACCAATCTTACCCAGGGTCTTAAACACAAAATAATGTTGTATTTTATCAAATACTTTCTCTGCATCAATTGAAATGATCATATGGTTTTTCATCTTTCTTTCTGTTAATGTGGTGTATTACATAAATGTAATTGCATTTATGCATATGTTGAACCACCCTTGCATCCCTGGGATAAAGCCTACCTGGTTGTGATGAATAATCTTTGTTATATGTTGTTGGATACGATTTGCAAGTATCTTGTTGAGAATATTTGCATCTATATTCATCAATGATATTGGTCTGTAGTTTTCCTCATCAGAGACATTGGTCTGTAGTTTTTCTTGTCATGTCCTTGTCTGTTTTGGGAATGAGGGTGAAGAAGGCTTCATAAAATGAATTTGGGAGAGTTCCTTCTTTCTGGATCTTTAAAAATAACTTAGTGGAATGAGGGTCAACTCTTAAAGTTTTATAGAATTCAGAAGTGAAGCCATCAGGACCAGGGCTTTTCTTCAATCTCATGGCTTATTATGGGTCTATTCAGGCTTTCTATGTCCTCCTGATTCAATCTTGGTAGATTATCTGTGTCCAGGAATTTGTCCATCTCCTCCATGTTCTCTTGTTTGTTGGCATATGGTCACTCATAGTATCCTTTAATAGTATTTCATATTTCTGTTATGTCTGTTGAAAGTTGCCTGTTTCATCACATATTTGATTTATCTGGTTTCTTCCTTTTTTCTTCTTTATCATTCTAACCAATGGTATGTCAATCTTGTTAATCTTTTCAAAGAACCAGCTTTTGCTATCATTTATTTTCTGTATGGTTTGTTTGTTTTCTATTTCATTTATTTTTGCTCAAATCTTTATATTTCTTTTTGCTTGGCATTTTTTTGTTGTTTTTATTTTTTGCTGCTGTTTTTCCAATACCCTGAGGCATGTTAGGTTATTTACTTGTCACTTTTCCATCTTTTTCTTATAAGCACTAGTTGCTATGAATTTACCTCTTATGACTGCTTTTGCCATGTCCCATAGATCATGGGAACTCATGTACAATTATCAATTGTTTCCATAAATTTTTTGATTTCAGACTTAATTTCTTCAGTAGTGAAGAAGTCATTCAGAAGTAGGTTGTTCAGTTTCCATGTGTTTGTATATTTTCTAGGGTATTTCTTGAAATCAAAATTGAGTTTAATTTCCTCATGGTCAGAGAAGATGCTGGATATAGTTCTATGCCTTTGAATCTGTAAAGGCTTGATTTGCATCCTATCATATGATCAATCTTTAAAAAGGTTCCATAATGGGGTGAGAAAAATGTATATATTGTAGTCTTAGGGTGGAAAGTTCTATAGATATTATTCAAGCCCATTTGATTTATAGTATTATTTAGGTCCCGTATCTCTCTACTTATTTTTTGTCTAGAAGATATGTATATTGGAGATAACGGGGTGTTGAGATCCCCAATAATTTCAGTGTTTCTTTTTTATCTTTCCTTTAGCTCCAGCAGTCTTTCCTTCACATATTTAGGTGCTCCTGTGTTGGGTACATAGATATTAATAAGTGTTATGTCTTCTTGCTGAATTAACCCATTTACTATTATATAATGCCTTTTGCATCTCAGTTAGTTTGGGCACTACAAATATTCTGAATTGCTTACCTGACATGTCCACAATGTCCATTGCGTTGTCTGTGGGTGATGTGGAATTGGTGTTTTTTCTCGAGGGAGAGATATCTTGTTGTTTTTTCATAGTTCTTATGCCTCTGCAATTGTTTCTAGTCATCTGGTGGTCTATACGTTACTTCATAACTTACTCAAGATACCTTTGAGTGTTCAAAGGTGTGCAGGCATAGAAAATTGGTGATCTCTCTTCTGGTCTGCCTCCCCATTGATTAGCAGTACCCTGTTTTGTTGTCACAGGTCCTGGGTGATACAAAGCCCTTCCCGTTTCTAAAGAGTGGTGAGCCTCCAACTGAGCTAATGAGCTTCACCTCAGGAGCAAAAGAAAAGAGTCCACTATTCAAAACAACCAAAGTTCTGAGAGTCCAAAAGCAGGTGGAGGGCGAAGAGATAAGCCACGGACCCTAGACATTAGGACCTGCAGCCACAAGCAGCCTGGTGTCCAGCAATGCTGTGAGCTTGAACCGGTCTCCGAATCTCACCTTCATTTTCGTTAAATTATTTACTCATGGGACCAGCAATTGGCGTAATGGCTATATCACTGGACTCCCATGTAGTCGACCATGGTTTGAGTCTTGGACCCGGTGGCTTAAACTCACACCGACGTGTGTGTATGCATGCGCAAGATCCTGAGAGGAGAATGGAGGAGAGGGGATTGTGGTGTGGCAATCACCCCTTTGGGGGTGATTTCTCGCTCTCTGTCGCTCTTTATCATTCTGGAGAGTGCATGTGCCCTACAGCAAAAACCTCTCTAACAAAATAATTTACTCATTTAATTTTATTTGTTATTATTATTTATTTTTATTTTGCTCAGAGAAAGAGAGAGAGAAAGAGAAAGTGAGAAAGCAAGCCACCAGGTCCGGGACTCTAACTGCAGTCAGCCATGAGGGATTCCAACACCTTAACTACCACTTCACCTACTGGCCGCTTTCACCCTTATTTTAAATGCAAACTTTATCACATTTATATATATACATGTATACACATTTAGTGCTTCTCTTCTCACACATCGACTATGTCTATTGTGGTGCCAGTGTAATGCTATTTAAATGAATTTACTTTACTAATCCATTTTAGTATCTGATAGTTCAGTTTTTTTGCCTCCACCCTTCTCTGTTAGAATCTATAGCAGTTTTCACTCATTTCTATTTAAAAATTATCTATAAATCACTTCAATATGACAGGAGACTTCAAAAAGTTTGTGAAAAAATGGAATTGATTTATGAGTTTATTTTGGTGCAAAACAAATTGAAAACCATGTAGTTTATTAGATAATATGCTTTTCCAATAAATGTTTTGAAGATTCTCTTCTACTAACAACAATAAAACAAAAAAAATAAAAACAAAAACAAAAAAACCCACAGGGATTTTAATGAAATTATCTGAAACTTGTATGTTATTTTACCGAGAATTTTCAGCTTCACATGTTTAATCTTTTTAAAGACATATATAAGGTTCATATTATCTAGCAGGAGCCAATACCATAAGAAATTCCTATAAATCTTTTCAAAATGTACATGTCTCTATCCTGCACATTTTTATTCTTTAAATTCAAAGTGGAATCAAAGCTTATTATCTGATTCTTCATAGCTTATATTGATGATAATGCTTGTCTAAGTGCAAACCACTTATTGCATTGATTATCTATTGCTCACTCAAACTGATCAAACTTAAGAAGAGAATGTCCTATGTCTTGCTATCATTTTATTTTTTCATTTCACTTTTTATTACACTCTTTGTTTGGTTACTGCATTCTGTTGTTATACTAGTATTTGTGAGTTTGTGAATATTATGTAATTGTCGTTCATGATCTGGGTTAACATAAAGGGATTTTATTTTGTGTAATGCTTTCATGCTGAATTTTATTTTTTAGTTAACACAATTATATTTGTTATATACCACTATATTTATTATACTTGTTATCATCTTGTTTAAAGTTAGGTAGCATGTTGCTGAACTTCTCTTTATTTTAATTTTCTGTGTCATTTCATATATATACATTTTTTTTAGAGGTTTTTGTTATTGGGCACGTGCGCTCGCCAGAAAGAGAGAGACAGAGAGAGAGAAAGTGAGAAATCACCCCCCAGGGGGGATGGCCACGCCACAATCCCTTCTCCTCCATTCTCCTCTCAGGATCTTGGACACACATGCACACGTGCCCAGCCTGACTTTAAGCCACTGGGTCTGGGACTAGAACTGCAGTTGGCTACATGGGAGTTCAGCAACATAGCCATTATGCTAATTGCTAGTCCCTGTGTCATTTCATTTTAAGAGTGTTCTTTTAAACATCCTGTCAGTAGAATTTGTTTCTGATATAATAAGAATGTCTTGGGACCAGCAGCTGGCATAAGGACTACGTCGCTGGACTCCCATGTAATCGACCGCGGTTTGAGTCCCAGACCTGGTGGCTTAAACTCAAGCTGGGCAGGAGTGTGTGCGTGCCTGATATCCTGAAAGGAGAATGGAAGAGAAGGGATTGTGGTTTGGCCATCCCCCCAGGGGGTGATTTCTCACCTTCTGTCTCTCTGTCTCTCCCTGTCTTTTTGATGAGTGCACACGCCCTATAGCAAAAACCTCTCTCTCAAAAAAAAGTCTTGGGACAGTAGATGGTGTTATGGTTATGTGGCTGGACTCCCATGTAGTTGACTGCAGTTCTAGTCCTGGATTCAGAGCTTAAAACTCAGACTAGCCATGTGTGTGTGCATGCTCAAAATCCGAAGAGGAGAATGAGGAGAAGGATTGCAGCGTGGTCATCCCCCCTGGAGGGTGGTTTCTAGCTTTCTGTCTCTCTACTTATCTCTCTCTGATGAGTGCACACAACCTATAGCAAAAATCTCTCTTAACAACAAAAAAAGAAATAAAAGTCTCCAGTTTTCAGTAAAGTAATTTACTGATATGTTTTATACTTCTTTACATTCTCTTACTGTTGTGTTTTTGTTTGTTTTCTGTCATTTACAATACGGAAAGTATTGTGTTGACTATATTAATATTCACCGTTGTTTTGAATGCTAAGAAACTTGCTTTGTATTTTCTATTGATTTTAAATTCCCTCAAATCCTTTAAAGTTATATTTCTCTTTTAATTAAATTCAAATTTATGCTGAAAATTACGAATCCTCTATACTATAGATAATAAAATATAAAACTCTTAAATTCCACTGCATCTTCTTTCAAGCTTTCACATTGGCATATATTGTCTGAGGCTTCAGGCCTAAACAATTTTTACTAAAAATATTACTAAATAATTAACTTACTTATTACTAAATTATTAATTTTGTGTCATATGATTTTATATCAACAATATAATTTTATTTTACATCTAATTTGGCAACTATTATTACAGTAATTTAAACCTTAATTCTAGGGGCCAGTAGGTAACCTGGTGGTTAAGGCACTGGACTCTCACATGGCCAACCGTGGTTCAAGTTCAGGATCTGGCAGCTTGCTTTAAATAATATAATTATTTCTTATAAAACTTTAATTCTATGTTTAGCTATGTATACCTATTGCATGTTTTTTGTATCATTGGCTTTTCTTTCTGAACCTCTTGCTTTTGGTTCATCTTTTAATACATTAGAATGGAAACAAAAATAAGAGTTATCTGTTAATGATAATGTGTATGGTAATATCTTTGACTGGACTAATATGCAGTATACTCAAGCCTGGAAACTCCATTTTGTGTGCTATAAAGATGTGCAGTATGCAAATATTAAAAAAAAAAGAGAAAGGAATGCGCTTTCAAGTAAAGAGTTTTTTTGTGCTTTCCAAAGTGGTTAGTTTTCTAAATCCTTGAATTTTTAAGATTTCTGCCATTTTTTACAAATTTATTTATTCCATACATGGAAGAGACAGAGAATATAAATGCCTGACAGGGTTCTGGTGCTGTAATCCACCCCCAGCATTAGCCAGCCCTAAAGCACAGGCCCATGTATATCCAGCATACGCAAGAAGGCCTCTGAATGCAAACCAATAACCATTCCATCTGACAAAATGTTATGCTTTACTGCTGTGTCACGATCTGCTCCTTTCTCATATACAGAAAACAACTTGACTAAAGAAATTTCTGAAGTCCTAAAGTTTTCATCTCAAAACTATGATTTTGTTGACATCTTATTTTAGTGTCTCAGAGCTATTGTATGAGTTTGAACTATATTGTTTTTATATTGTCCCATTGTGAGCAATATTGTCTTTCTGGTTTTATATGCTTAATTTTTCTTACTTTACTTGGAAATTTAGACAAAAACATAAATTTGTGTCTTTCCAAATTGATTTTTGCTTGAATTTCAATGATCCCTTTCAATATTTAACAGACCAGTTCAGAAAAAAATAATAATTTAATTTGTTTCTGATTAAGTTTTCTTCCTCTGCAACCTAAAATGCTTGTGTTTGATTTGTATTTATTGTTCACTACATTTCTCTAGTATGTCATTTCTATCTATTTTTTTCATCCCCCTATATTGCCTGAGAATTGGTGCAAAACAAACATTTTTGGTTTTGTTTTACATACTAGCATTCAGTTCTTTACAAAATACAAAATATATTTAATTCTGCTATTATATTGCAATTTTCATTGCACCTCTAGCTTGTCATATCCACCTTTCTTCCTTACATTATGTTGTTTAAGTGATCTCTACTCACCCTTTTATCTAGTCTTCCTATTCCTCTTTCATAGAGGCTATATCTTCTTGCATTGTAGTAAGAGTGTTTATTTCTTAAAATTTACTTTTAGTTCAGGTAATAGATGATTTTTAGAAATACAGTGTCTTTTTCTAATAGTTCAGGGTTATGTTCTATTTTCTTAATATTCTATTGTTTTTCAAGGACACTATTTTATTTTTTACTTTACTCATCATGAAAAGGCAAAATCTGTTGAGACTCGATATGTGATAATTCTAAGTTCTCCTCACTGTTATTTTATTTACATTTTAATTTATAATTGGTAAATAATGATTGCATATATTTATGAGGTACAATGTGATGTTTTAATATACACTTATATAGGGACCGGCAGGTGGCATGGTCGTTCAGGTCGTTGGACTCCCACATGGCTGACTGTGGTTTGAGTACCGGACCTGGTGGCTCGCTTTCTCACTTTCTCTCTCTCTCTCTTTCTCTCCTTTGCTCTGTCCCTCTCTGGTCAAATTTAAATAAATAAATAAATAAATAAATAAATAAATAAAGTTAAATAAAATAATTCTTTAAAACATATGCTTATATTATGGTATAATCAAATCATTCTATTTAACAAATCCATTACCTCACATACTTATTATTTTGCTTGGTAAAACATTTAAAACTACTCTTTTTTTACATATACAATTTTGAAATATACAATGCATAATTATTTATTGTAGTCACCTTTCTGTACAATAGATCACTAAAGTGTATTTCTATTGTATAACTGAAATTTTGTTGTAGATGCTTACTGTCTATTTATTTCATAATCTATTACCGTTTGGAGTACACAGCTGCCAGCCATTCCTAATTTCCACCATGCATTCATACATTTTATTGCAGCTTTGCTGTGCTAATGTAGCATAAATTTCTATCTCATTGCCTGACTCTGACACTAGGGTCATCATACATAGAAAAAATATTCCTAAAACCGCTATCATGCATATTTCCTAGGTCTCTTTTGATGTTGGTCTCTGTCCATGAATCCAAAGTTTAATTCATTGAAGCTATACCTCCCAAGAAGTTAAATTTCCACTGCTACTCTTATGTGTTATTTTATGAATATGCTGTCTCTGAATTCAGGGAAAAGAAACATGAGAGGAGGGGCAATGCTTTATTAGCATAAAAATTAGGACTCTTGTTATAGAGAGATGATTTTCCATCTGACTGGTAGTTGTGCCTTATTTGCCCATTTATTCATATTATGAAAAACAGATTTAAGCTTTTAGTATGCTCTCAGTGAAGAAATCCCTCATGGTGCATGTTCATGTCATAATCTCTTCAGGTCGATTTCTCCCTCCTTCTGGGATTTTGGGCACACACACACATGCACCCAGTGTGTTTCTTAAGCCACAGATCTGAGACTTGAACTACACAGTCAGCCATGTGGGATCCAGCCATTCTACTAGGCCACTAGCTGGTCCCAAATTTATACTTTTTATCCTGTACTTATTTGGGGTCCTAGTGTCCTGTAAACAAAAAATTCACAATAATTGATAGATATCACACAATAATTTTTTTTTCAACATTTGTTATTTTAATAATTATATATTCATTTACATTAAGAACAATAATTCTAAAGTGCTAATTTTTCAGAATATGCTGAGAAATAGTGAAATATATAATGCATATATATGCTATATAAAATTATATTGGGCACATAATGCTGTCATAAATGATATTTGTTCTAGTTCCTTCTTTAAGTATATTTTTTATGGTGATAAAATATAGATAATATGTAATTTACCATTTTAACTATTTTTAAGTGTATGGTTCTGAGGCATAAGTATATTCATATTATTGTATAATCATCACCATTCATTTCCACATTTTTTTCTTTTTCGCCAACTGAAACTGTACTCATTAAATGCTAACTCCCCATTTCCCTCTTCCTTCAGTCTCTGCAACCATCATTTACTTTCTGTCTTTGAATTTTTGAATTTCTTATGTAAGTGGAATTATACAATATTTGTCATTTTGTGATTGATTTACCTTGTTTAACATAATGTCAAGTTTCATCTGCATTGGCGCATGTGTCAGAAATTCCTACCTTGTTATGGCTGAATATTCCATTCTAGTTGGCTATTGCAAAAAATTCTATGAGCATGGGTATACAGATACGTTTCTGAGAATGTGCTATCAGTACTTTTGTGTAAATACTCAGAAGTAGAGTTGCTGGATCATATGATAATTATAGATTTAGTATTCTAAAATGCCACCATATGATTTTCAAAAGATGCTACACTATTTTACATTCCCAACTATAAGGCACAAAGAGTTCTAATTTCTTCACATCTTCACTAAAACTTGTTATTTTTCCCAAATGCTATCCAGCTTTATTAAATATATTTTTCATAAATAATCATGGTATTTCAAGTGTGACATAAGCAGTCTTTAACAGCGTACAAAAATGTTCAAACTCCTGTCTTCAATGGACTACTCAATCAGAAAGCCACTATAAAATCTAGTGGCACCTTCATTTGATGCTTTGAACAGGGAAAGTTTAGAATTTCATATTTAGCATGTTGGTCAAAATTTTTCAATAAGCAAGTCCCGATTTTCAGGAAATGAAAATGAGAGTATTATTTTTTAAATTAATTTAATGATTTATTTTACATTCCTTCACTGAGCCTCATCACTGCATACACAATGTGATTTTCCATCCAGAATATAATGCATAGTGACTTCATTATACATGTTATCACTGAAAAATGGTTTTCCATTTCTTGTTTAATATATGTATACATATATATATATATGTATAAATGTATGTGTATATATATATATATTTTCCCCCTTTTTCTCCCCCTCTGCCTTTTCCCACCCTCCTCCTACACTGTCTCTGGTGTCTACAGTTGCTTTCCATTCCTTTTTCTCCCCCTGCATTTTATTTATTCACAAAATATATTAATTACTCTAACTACTTTCAATACCAAGGTCAGCTGATATATACATATCTGTGAACACATGTCTGACATTAGGCATGAAATTCTGAATAGAGTGAATATACTGTAAAGTAGCACCTCGCCGATACTATATAGCTTACTGTGGTCACTAAATAGGTATTTTTTAATATATATTTTAATTTCAAGAAAAGTAGTTTTAGCTTTAATAAATCGAAAATTTTAAAAATGCTAAGAAAGCTTTGAGAAAAACTTAAAGCCAGGAAACAGGCTAGGATTCTGTTCAAATAGTAGGTACATGAACCTAGCAGCAGCTCAAGACAAGACAAAAATCCTTAACTCTGGAAAACAAAGCGTATAAAAAGATCAGTAATGTTTTAGTCATAAGTCATAAAATTCTATTTCACCAGTTCAGACTTTGTCTTCTGTTGTGGTCTGATCTTTCCATTTAAAGTCTGGAAGATAAAGTTTAACTCTGGACTTGTCCCTACCATTAAGCTGGCCATTTTCTTAGTTGTTTTAGAACTCTTATTTCTGTGAGTCTGACTTTAGTTTTTCTGATATAGCACTCCTTTCAGAACTTCTTGGAGAACTGGTCTGGTGTCAATAAATTCTTTCAGGTTTTGTTTATCTGAGAATGTTCTTGTCTTCTCTTCTCATATCAAGGATAATCTTGCCAGATATAGTATTCTTGGTTGAAATTGTTTTTGACTCAACACTTTGAGTTTATTTTCCCACTCTTTCTCCTTGCTCACATTGTTTCTGATGAGAGGTTCGCTTTAAGCCCGATGGGATATCTTTTGTAGATAACTTGATATTTTTCTCTTGCCAATCTTAGTATCTTCTTTGTCTGTGGTTTTGGTCAATCTGGCTATAATGTGTCTTGGAGAAGATCTTGCTGGCTTGATTCTATATGCAGTCCTTTGTATTTCTTGGGTCTAGATCTTTGAATGCCTCTCTAGGTTTGGAGAATTTTCTTTCAGGATTTTATGGAATGGATTACCAATGTCCTTTTTAGTTTCTTTACCTTCTGGGTAGACATTCAGTAGAATAAGTGACATAGACCCCTTGTTCAAAAAACATCAGTAAGGTGTTATATAAGCTATGGAAATAAAATAGCTTAAACCAAAAAAGTAAAATGAAATTCTTCATTTTTATAAAACATGCTAAAATAGTATTTAAGACTGTAAAGTCACAAGTACATGATTATAAAAAATGCACATCACTTGTGATCTCTAGCACTTCCAGCCCTTTGCCTCTGTGCCTGATTCCTTTTAGTATCCCGATTTTCTCTCTCTTTTTTTCCAAGTTTCTTTCTTTCTTCATGAAAGAAAGATATACAGAGACAGAGATGGAGAGAGAAAGAGATAGAAAGACCTTCAACAGAATTTTGCACCATGATCACCCACCTTCCAACCTGTCCAGCCAGCAGGATCAGGGCACATGCATGTGTACCCAGGAACTGAGCCCTGATCTTGTTGAGCTGCAGAGCATTGCACTGCAACTGTGCCACTGCACCCGGGTAAACCTTTTCATTTCATACAGGTTATTGCCATCCTTGCTAGAGTCAGCTTTGGGTATCTTCTCTCCCTTCTTACAGGGTCCCTTTTAGGCTTAGGCTCTGGCTTTTGAGAAGCAAGTTTAGCAGATCATCACCTGTGGATCTTCTTTATGGTTCACTTTTTGCCTTGACTTTATCTCCATTAGCATTCCCTTAGACATTCCTCTTGAGCATCATGGCAATAGTTGAAATATAGGCACTGTATACTACGATGCAGCAGCATGGTCGTTCCATGCTGTCATTTTTGTCTCTTCTTCATGCTTCTGGTTTTTGTTTGTTTGTTTGTTTGTTTTATAATAAATATCCTAATTGATGTGAAGTAGTATCTCATTTTGAATTTGATTTGCATTTACTTAATGGTTAGTGATGTTGAGCATTTTTTCAGTTGTTTATGACCTCTGTATATCTTTACAGAAATGTCTATTTAAGTCCTTTGCCCAGTTTTTAATAGAGTAATAGAGTTGGTTTCATTTCTGTTTTTTAGTGTGGAAGTTTTTTTATATACAGTAGCCCCCCATTATCTGGGGGGGATACAATTCAAGACCATCAGTTGATGCTTGAAACTACAGATGTTTTTTCCCCCAATGGTCTGAAACTAAAAATAATACTAAACCGTATATATATATATATATATATACACACACACACACACACACACACACACACAATGTTTTTTCCTATACATACCCAAGATTAATATTATCTTATAACAGACACGGTAAAAGACAATGGAATGAAGTGAGTCAAGCCATCAAAGAAAGATATTGTATGTCTCCACTTAACATATACTGACTGTCCACACTCCATGGTAGAGACTGGAATATTGGAGGACATAAAAACATTGAAAATAGTTGGGACCAGTAGTTGGCATAATGGACTCCCATGTAGTCGATTGCAGTTCGAGTCCCAGACCCGGTAGCTTAAACTCACGTTGGGGATGTCTGCATATGTGCCCAAGATGGAAGAGGAGAATGGAGGAAAAGGGATTGCAGCATGGCCATCTCCCAGGAGGTGATTTCCCACTTTCTGTCTCTCTGTCTGTCTTCCTGGCAAGCACACATGCCTTGTAGCAAAAAACTCTCAAAAAAAAAAAAACATTGAAAATAGTTATGGGCACTGGAAACAGTGTGGAAGGAGGGTGGGAGAGGAGAAGAGTGTAAGGAAGGTAACTAGGGAGAAAAAATAGAGTTAAGACATTTGTGGGACAGAAAAATGTTTTAGTACCTGTAGATGATGATGTCCAGAATATTTTAACTGGACTGGTCTGAGGTAAATTTCATGTTAGGTAAATTCTCTATACAAGCTAAATGATGTACAGCAATTGAATGTATAAAATAATAATAATTATAATACAATATTTTAAAAGATTATAAATAACTAATAATAAGAAAGAACAATTAAAATAATATGCTATAATACAAGTTCTATAATGTCAACACTCTCAAAATAAATATATTATTAAATTGTACTCAGCCTTCTTTTTGTGATTTGTAACATGATAAAATGCCCACATAATTACATGAAGCAAAATGAATATTTGGCATTGTCACACAGAGGTAGATTTTCAGATGATAAATCAGGAAGAAGATCATTTGCTTTGACAATATGAGATCACTGAGTCGTGATGAAAACACAGACACTACAATATCACAACGATCTATTTGATAAATGAGATGGCTACTAAGTGATTAATGGAAAAGTGTATAGAGTAAAGAAATACTGGACGAAACGGAGATTTCTGTCCCAGGTGAGACCAAAGCAGGACAGTGTAAGATTTCGTTAGGTTACTGAGAATGACACACAAGTTCAAATTTATGAATTGTTTATTTCTGGAAATTGGCACTTAATATTTTTGGACTGTGGTTGACCATAAGTACTGAAACCACAGAAGGGAAATTTGTCAATGAGAGGGGACTACTGTGTGTGTGTGTGTGTGTGTGTGTGTGTGTGTGTGTGTGTGTATGTATTCTATTACTTTCTAAAGGGAGACAGGTATCTTGGACAGGGTCTTCATGTCTTGATCTTCTCCACAAGTACTACAGTCAGTCAGAATCAAAGGTTTTCCTGGTCTATTAGGTAAACACAGGACCCAAACTGGAAGCCTTCCCACATGATCTCCAGCATCATGCAGCAGCAACCTTAACTGGTTATGCCACTGTCGCTAGGGCCTGTATTTTCTATTTAGAATTTGAAAATATTTTCTCCCATTCTATGCGTTGCCATTTCCTTTATGTTTGTGCTTTTAATGCACTAAATTTTAGATTTTGATGAAGTCTAATTTATCCTTTTTTGTTTTATTTTGTTTTGTTTTGTTTTGCTGCCTGAGCATTTGGTGCCATATTTAAGAAATCACTATCAAATCCCATTTCAGGAAGCTTTTCCCTTATCTTTTCTTCCACTATTTTGTATAGTTTCGGCTCTTGTACTTAAGTCATTCATTCTGAGTTAATCTTTGTATGTGATATAAGGTAAGGATTAAACTACTTTTCAGGATGTACATTTTATGTTTTTCAGAAGTCCTGGTTGAATCTTTCTTTAAGTTTCCCAAATGTGAAAATTCTGCCTCAGAATCTGTACTTACTCTCTCATCTACTTGGAATGCTCTATATCCAGGAAATGAGATTGATTTCATCTTATAATAAAGGATTAAGTCAAATGTCACATCCTCTGGTAAGACCCCTGTTCTGAAAAATCTCCTGAGTTATCATCCCAGGATAAATCTATTATATTACCTTATTTTAGTTTCTTTATAGAATTTTTAACTTTCAACATTTTTTAATGGTTATCAGGGGCAGGGATGGGGGTGGAAATGGAGATATTTAGGTCAAAGGATACAAAGTTATCCTTACAGTTATGTAAGAGTAATAATTTTAGAGATCTAATATACAACATAAGGACTATAGTTATAATATTGTACTGTATTCTGGAAACTTGCTTAGAGAATAGATTTTACTTGCTCTACTCACAAAAAAAATAGGGTGCCAATGCAAGATGATATTAATTTGCCTGACTATAGTAATCACTTAACTACATATAACAAAATACCATGTATGTACACTTTAAATATAAACAATAAAAATAAGTATTGATTAAGTTTTTGTATTCCTCTTTAAATATCCCACTTCCTGTCTCTATAGAATGTAAACTCTATAAAATTAGGAACTCTATCTCATTACTTTATCATTAACTAGTGGTAAGAACTAAAGGGTGACACAACTGGAGATTAATAGATATTTTAAAAATTCTCAATAAGCTATCATTGCCAATAATAAACCCTAAACATTTTTTTCTGTTTCTGTATTTGTTCTATGTTGAAACTAAATGAATCAACATTTCATAAATATTCACAATAGTATTCAAAATGTGCATCCATATTTTTCCCTTTATAGAGTAAAAACAAAACAAAACTGTTTTATCATCAAAACAAAATCCAAGGCACAAAACTATAATACAAAGAAAGTGGTTACTACTCCCTTTCCAGTTTGTCTCTTTTCTTTTGTCCCATTACTTTTGAAGAAAATGCCATATGCTGTAAAGTTTAATGGGATGGCAAAATGACTTGAATACAAATTGTTCTGCATTACTTAGAAAATACATCATTTGGTTATGTAGCTTTCCTGAAATATATTTTGGAAAGTGTTTTTGTATATTTACTGGAAATACTAATTTAAATTGGACCATATTTCTCAACAGGGTGCAGATATGATTTTCAGCCAGAACGGTTATCAGAGTATATTGTTTCAGGCTATTTATTCAAGAAGAGAGAATAGAGGACAATTCTCCAATGGGAGTGAAAAAGTTGCATAATGATGCCATAAAACATTAACTTAACAGTAGGAAGTAGCACTTATGAGCCACTATAAGTTCTGTTCTCTTGGGTTTAATTTTTTTTTACAGCCATAATAAATCCAATAGATACATAATTTCCTTATTGAGTCAGAAATTGTATTTGTTTTCAAAAACTAGCAGTCTTCTACTAGCATAGGCGAACATTCACACAGATTACACAAACACAAAATTCATAAAACATCTGATGTATTTTGTTAAATTTAATTGCTCTAAGTGCATTTTCCTCTCAGGTATTTATTTGGGGATTATGGATTAAATTAATGCTCCCTTTGCATCTCAGAATGTCAAGATATGCTGTAAATTTTGTGACTATACTAAATGTGAAAACACTATCTTAATAGTCTTACCCGCTTACTACATAGATGTGTAAGATGGCAAATGGTAGAAAGACATTCAGTCTCAATGAGATAATACTCTGCTTATCTGAGTCCTTTCAAAGTGGAATGAAGTACAGATGTGATGTCTCTCTGTATTTGTATTATGCAAGATATAGCACCTCTGGGTGACAGCACACACTATTGAGTTCTCCAAAATCTCAGTACTAGGATCCCTTAAGATTTCAAGGTAAGTTTATCTATAAATTTGAGTCCAAGAGGTTTCAAATTTCAGTTTATTCCTAGAAGAGATACATTCTTAATTTTTAACAGATATTTTTGCTACAGGGCATGTGCACTCACCAGAGACACACAGAGGGAGAAAGTGAGAAATCATCCCCCAGGAATGGCTACACTGCAATCCCTTCTTCATTCTCCTCTCAGGATTTTGGACATGCACACACACACACACACACACCCCGTGTGAGTTTCAAGCCACAGGGTCTGGGACTCAAACCGTGGTTGACCATGTGGGAATTCAATGCCACAATAACTATGCCATCTGCTGGCCCCTATTCTTAATTTTTAAATGTACATTTAGCCATTGTATGTTTTTACAGCATACAATAATGGGTTCTCAAAGCATAAATGTATTGCATGTCAAGCAAGTCAGATTATTACCATACATAACAATTTTTCCATTCTGTGTTTGTTAAATTTTTTTTTCTGAGTTTATCTTCCCATCCCTAACTGTCCACACCCTCCTATGTAGTCTCTGGTATCTACACCTGCTGTCCCTGCTATTATTTCTTCCAGTCTTTCAGTTTCTGCCATACAAAGTCTGTTTTTAATAGTCTGGTTGGCTTCACTAAACATTATATCTTCTATATTCATCACTTTGTATCAAATGACAGGTTCTCATTGTTTTTATGCCTGAATAGTATTTTATAGTGTATATGTGCCACATTTTTTCAATCTAGTCATCCATTCTTGGACATTTAATTTGATGTCTTAGCAATTGTGAATAATGCTGCAATAAACGTAAATGTGCAAGTGTCTTTCAAAGTGTTTTCCTATCCTATGGGTAGATACCCAGGAGTGGAATTGCTAGGTCACATGGTAGTTCTATTTGCAGGTCTTTGGAGAAACTTCATATTGTTTTCCCCCTTCACCAGAGCTTCATCAGCACTTGTTTTTCATTTTTTAAACCATAATCATTCTGAATAAGGTTATAAATGGTATCTCTCTCTCTTTTTTTTTTTTTTGGGATGTTTTTCAGTAGGGTGCATCTACTTGCCTGAGAGAAAGACAGACAAAGTCAGTGAGAGGGAAAGTGAGAAATCACTCCCCAGGAGGGGAGGAGGGCCCTGCTGCAATCCTTTCTCCTCCATTCTCCTCCTGGGATCTTGGGAATGCATGCACATGTTCCTGGTACATTTTTCAGGCCACTGGGTCTAAGACTCAAACTTCTGTCAGCCATGTGGGAGTCTAGCGATATAACCACTACACCACATCTGCTGGCCCCTTCATTGTGGTTTTGATTTTCATTTCCCTTATGATAAGAGATGTTGAGCATTTTTTCATATGCCTTTTGGTTATTTGCATGTCTTTCTTGGAAAGCTGTCTGCTCAGCTCATTTGCCCATTTTTTAATTGGATTTTTTTTTTTTTTTTGGGCAGATAAGCTGCTTGAGTTCCCTATATTTTCTGTTTATCAGTCTTTTATCTGAAACGTCGTCTGCAAATATCTCTCCCATTCTGAGGCTTGCTTCTTTACTCTGATTGTTTCCTTTGCTGGGCAGAAGCTTTTCAGCCTAATGTAGTCCCACTTGTCTATTTTTGGGATTATTGCCTGTGTTTTAGGGGTCTTATTTAAGAAATCGTTGCCTACTCCATTATCTTCAAGAGTTTCCCTTATGTTTTCTACCAGTAATTTTATAGTTTGAAGCTTTATATTTAGATTTTTGATCCACTTTGAGTTGACTTTTGTTAATAGTGAGAGAGAGAGGCCCAGTTTCATTTCACTGCAGGTGAACATCAGTTCTTCAGCACTATTTACTGAAGAGACTTTCTTTTCTCCACTGGATTTTCTTGTGCCATTTGTCAAAGATCAGTTGGCTGTATTTTGGGGGTTTATTTCTGGGTTTTCTGTTCTGTTCCATTGGTCTATGTACTTGTTTTTCTACCAGTACTATGCTGTTTCAGTTATCATAGCTCCATAACGTACCTTGAGGTCAGATAGTGAGAAGCCTTCTACTTTTGCAGAGTATTGCGTTGGTGATAAAGAGCTTTATTTTTAAATGTTTTTGTACTTTAGTAAAAATCTCCATTTTCTGTGATAGTTTAAAACAAAATTAATTTCTTCGATATATAAAATTTGTTCTATTTTCACAGTAATTTTTCTCTCTCTTTTTTTTTCCTTTTTGGAGAGGTTTTTGTTATAGGGCACGTGCGCTCGCCAGACAGACAGAAGAGTGACATAGAGACAGAAAGCGAGAAATCACCGCCCAGGGGGGATGGCCACACCACAATCCCTTCTCCTCCATTCTCCTTTAGGGATCTTGGGCACGAATGCACACACACCCGGCATGAGTTTTAAGCCACTGGGTCCGGGATGCGAACCACCGTTGACTACGTGGGAGTCCAGCGACATAGCCATTATGCTAACTGCTGGTTCCCCCACAGTAATTTCTCTCAAAAGAAACTTATTTCATATCACTAACACTTCGAATGCATCAATTGATTATTTTAAATAATCCATAATCCTACACTTTTGGTCTTTTTCTTTTTTCTCTTTTTTCTGTGGACATGGAAGACAGATTTTCTTGCATAGAAAAACACAGAAAAACACATCGTGACTTTCCTGGTGACCTAATATAATGTTTTCTGTAAAACAGAACTTCATTCATTTGAATTGCATTATTAAGTTTCTTCTTATTTTTCTCTACTTCAGAAAAAAATAATTTTTTTATATTTACTTTCATAAGTTTTATTTTTCACAATTTGAAATATTTTCACTCCGTTTTATTATTTCTTCAAGTTCTCTAACACTATGGCATCTTTCTTAAATGTTGAATAAATATAGAATGTTTCTAACATGAAATATTTTCAATATCAACTATAGAGAGTCACCAAATGGGCACAACTCTAAAGTTAATTAATGATAGAAATATATACAGTCATTGAAAAGGAATTTTTATTGCCCTATCCATCCTTTTAATTAAACTTAATCATGCTAATTATCTCTTCAGAAAATTGTTTAGCTAGGCCAAGCGATATCAACAGGCATCCATTGAACTCTATGCCGTATTCTTGAATCTGAAGAGAGCTAAACTGCCTTGTATGCATGCTCCATTTGATCTGGTTTGTTAGCATTAAAGAAGTTACTTGAGAACAAAGTGAACAATGATATCCTGGATCACTATGTGACTAGTGAAATAATTTTCTTTATTATGAACATAAATACATGATCATGAATTTTATAAATAAAAGTCCTTATTTACAGATATTAGAGAGAGTGGATAAATATATCATCAAAAGGGTTGCTTGAATAAGCTCGGGTAGAATTATATCCAGGAGAAAATTTCTCAACAAGACATATTCATCAGTGAAGACATTGTCTTAGTCCTGGGAATGCTGCCACTATGGGTCTCTAGGGTTAATTGTCATGTTTTATTAGAGAACGGTATTGGCAGCACCACAGATCTCTGTCCTTCTCCTAGTCAGCTAATTGGTTAGATAAGCAATATTCACTGGCTTGTTCATAGAAATGGCTGCCTTCATTAAAAGAGATAAAAAGCAAAAGCACAGAGCGTAACTCTCATTCAAGATGCAGTCCCTGAAGTCTGACCAGCCATCTTGAAATGTCTCCCGAGGTCATGAAGAAAATGTCCATAAGAGAGTGTAGATGATCCCCTTATCTCATAACTCAAAGGCCTACAGAAATGAGCTGCACTTGCAGAGCTTCATTAATATGGAAAGATGGTTTCACTAATATCGAAAGATAGCACAGCAAAGATGCGAAGCCACTATAATGGCGTTCAAATCCCAGTTTTATCATTGACTCCTGCTTTGGGAAAATTGCTTGACTTCTCTTTCTTCCTTTTTCTCTTTTGTAAAATTGGGATTAATATAGTTCATAGTGTTGCTATAAAGATTAAAACTAATAATTGTTGTATAACCCAGAGAGCAGCATCTGGAACATAGTATAAATGAAAATAGTCCCACTTTATTCATGGGTTCACTTTCCATGATTTCAGTTAACCATGGTCAACTGCAGTTCGAAAATATTAAATAGAAAATTCCAGAAATAAATACTTTGTGTTTTAAGTTACATGTTATTCTGAGTACTGTGATGAAATCTCAACTGTTCTGCTCCCAGTTGCCTTGAAACATGAAGCCCCTTTGTCCAGTAAGTCCATGTCTACACCACTACTCACTTGTTAGCCACTTCCTAGCCATCTCAGTTATCAGACTGAAAAAACACAGTATACATAGAACTTGGTACCGTCCTCAGTTTCATGCATCCGCTGGGTGTCTTGGAACATATTCCCTGTGGATAAGAGAATACTGTATAATGAATTATTAAATAAAAATTCTTGCTAGGCTTGCGGTTATGCCTTTTAGCAGAAATATCTCACAGATGTCAGAAGCTCCAAAGTTAAGGTCACAATAGTCACGTGGAGGATGGAAGGAATTTTAAAACATTTTAGTCAAGTAATTTGAAAGTTATTTTTTACCAGCCTTGTTTTTAAATTTAAACACTTTACAGAAGCCTGTTTTATAAAATAGACAAAAGCAGAGTTCAGCATCATATATAACAAATCACCAGAAGATATTGCTTCTATCTAACTGAAACTTTGTACCATTTGATCAAGGTCTCCTTTTTCTTCATCCACTCCCCCAGCTTCACCAAAGACACACACCGTCCTCAGGTAACCACTATTTTACTCTCTATTTCTGTGAGTTTGACTTATTTAGATTCCATTAGTGAGATCACATGTGCCTGATTTATTTCACTTACCATAATGTTCTCCAGATTCAACCATGTTATGGCATAGTTTCTTATTTTTTTAAGAGTGAATAGTGCTAAATTGTGTGTGTGTGTGTGTGTGTGTGTGTGTGTGTGTGTGTATACATATGTATATATACCACATTTTAAACATCCATTCATCCTTTGATGGACATTTTGTTTGTTTCCATATCTTGTCTACTCTGAATAATGCTGCAATCATGGTGACTATAGTTAATAATAATGTATTATGTTTTTAGAAACTGCTTTTTGTTTTGCTTTATTTTCATTGCCAGAGGACACACATGTTCATTAGAAATAGAAAGAGAGAAAGCACTCCTCAATGGGGCATGGTCTCTGTACAATCCTTATCCCTTCATTTCCTAATCCTGTAAGGATATGGGGCATGCACACACACCTGCCCAGAATATTTTTCCAGCTGCTAGGAGCTGGGTTCAAACCACACGTGGTCATGAGGGATCTGGCTTTCTGTGCACAGAGATTAATCACTGTGGTGTGAGGCTGGCCCCTCAAAACTGCTTTTCAGTCACTATAATTATTTGCTCATTTCAATTATACTTTTCAACTTCAAAATGGTTATTTTGTTCATTTTTATTATAGTTTGTCTTTACTAATATGCTCAATGATGGGACATATATTCATACTTCATTTCTTTAGCCATACTCTCCTTCAATTTATTAAACATATTCTAAATAGTTGATTTTAAATCTTCGGAATATTGAATGTCTGGATTTTCTCAGTTTCTACTTATTCTTTTATTTATTTTACTATGTAATTGAAGTATTTTCTTATTTCTTTTCCTGCCTCATAGTTTTCTGCTGAAATTAGATATTTTGTGTATTATAACAATGTCAACCTCCAAAACCAAATTCTCTTCTCTTCCTAGGCTCAGTTGTCCTTCCTTATTTGAGTTGCTGTTAATTTTTAAATTTATTTTTTGTTTGTTTGTTTTAGTTTTCCCATCGGGTACATGTGCTCACCAGAGAAGGATAGGGAGAGACAGAGAGAGAAGGAGAGAGACAGAAAGTGAGGAATCATCCCCCAGGTGGGATGACAATGACACAATCCCCTCTCCATTTTTCTCTTGGGATTTTGGGAAAGCACACACATATACCTGGCATGTTCCTTAAAGTGCTGGATCAGGGACTTGATCCATATGTGGAAATTGACCTTATAGGGTCAACCCGCAGTTGGCGTAATGGCTATGTCGCTGGACTCCCATGTAGTTGACCGTGGTTCGAGTCCCAGACCCGGTGGCTTAAACTCACACCAGGTACGTGTGCATGCGTGCCCAAGATCCCGAGAGGAGAATGGAGGAGAAGGGATTATGGCATGGCCATTTTCCCTAGGGGGTAATTTCTGTCTTTCTAGCTTTCTGTCTTTCTCTGTCTTTCCGGCAAGTGCATGCGCCCTATAGCAAAATCTCTAAAAAAAAAAAAAAAAAAAGAAAGAAAGAAAGAAAGAAAATGACCTTATATACTCCCAGGGATATGTGGGAGATTTTCAAAACACTTTTCTTTTAATTTGTCTGATAACTCAGCTTTCATTCATCAGTTTTTCAGTCTCTGTGTTACTGGCCCCAACCTCAATCCATTATCCATGCAGCAGAGGCCAGTGCAGTTGCCTTTAAATGTTTTATTCAATTTCCTTCTCTGACCCCCTACTTCAGCCCTGATAGAACTTGGTGAAATAAAAGATTAACCTTTGAGGCATTTCTTCAGGGCATCACAAGATAGGTTGAAACAAACAACCACAACTCATGGGAGTATATGGTCTATTCTTTCCCCTCTTCACTATGAGCCTACACCAGGATGTGGGCAGTATTTTTAAGGCCACTAAAAGAATGTAAGGAATATGGGTGGGTTTCAGGTAAGTAAGACACCAAAAAAATTATGATAATGAGATTTATATTTTAATTTTCAACATTTACCTGGTTTTAGTAAATTTTAAAATAGTATCCGGAGTCTTGTAAAGGTAATTAAAGTAGTTTATGTCTGGTAATTCTCTCTGCTTTTGTGGAATTGGGAGTTTCCAAGTCTCCTGTTTTTCTCTGATGTCACTGGCAATTCATTTTTAAATAAGTATGCTATACCTTAATAGAGCCTAGAGACCTAAATGTAATAATAACACCATGTCAGGAAATTGAAGTTTGGGACTAATCACTGTTGTAACTTTTTATCTATGCTTCATCATGGCATTTAAATTTTGTTAATTTAATTAGCACCCCAGTGTTTAAGTGATGTTACATTTCCCATATCAAGGAAATTGTTTGAATTGCTTTTATACTAATTAGCTATATAAAAAAAAACACACCAAAAAGTCATTTTCAAATTAAAAAAATGATCACCTTGAAATGTTTGTTTTAGGTGGCCAATTTAGATTTGTTAATGTGCATGATTGTAAAATCTCCAATTTGCAATGAAAATGTAAGAATATTACTTTGTATAAACAGCTCATGTCTTCACATTCAAGCTAACATAGCAAGTATTCAGAAATTCAAACAAAAGCAATGTCCTTACTTTGAGTACCTAGTTGAATCCAAGTTTGATTTCATAAGGAAGGAAATGCTTGAAACATCTGAGCCCATCATTTTTGTTATCTTTGAAATACTGATAGTATCAAATATGGTGCATTTACAAAGGCAAGATTTAAACAAATTTTTCATACAACTTTATTTCCCCAAATATATTGACACAATTACTCCTTGTACAAATTTAATAACAAGTAAATGAAAATTTAATAACAAGTACATGAATTTTACTATTTATGATCTATTAAACTTAAGGTAACATTTGCTGTATGAATTATATATATATATATTTTATTTCATTATTTTTTTTAAGGACAGGATCTTGCTGTTGAAATCATGTTGCCTCAGCCTCCCAGCTGTCACTATAGGGACACACTACAATCTCTGATCTTTTGGTTGGGCTGGGAATTGAACTCAAACCTTCCATGTGGTCCTAGTTAGTGGAACACAGTATTTAACAGCATAACCCACAGCAGCTTTCTCAGAATTAATTTGTCCTAAATATTCTGATTTACTAAACAAAGGAGTAATGTCACTATCAAATAGTTATCCTTCATCCAGGGTGGATAAAAAGGTCCTTGCTTTTGTTTTTATGTCAATTATTATGTATTCCTCATTTTCCCTGTAGAGAAAATGAGCCCTGAAGAAAGAAACCCCATTGTCATGGTGATTTGTTTGTTTTGTGTTTTAAGGTTTTAGATTATTATTATTGCCATAGGGTGTGTGAG
Organism: Tupaia belangeri chinensis; assembly: GCF_000334495.1. Lineage (NCBI taxonomy): Eukaryota > Metazoa > Chordata > Mammalia > Scandentia > Tupaiidae > Tupaia > Tupaia belangeri. The sequence goes on from NW_006203847.1 coordinate 759,731, forward strand.
TTCGCCAGAGAGAGACAGAGAGAAATAGAGGGCAAATGAGAAATCATTCCCTAGAGAGGATGACCACATGGCAATCTCTTCTCTTCCATTCTGCTCCTGGGATTTTTGGCAAACACACATACACACCCCGGTGTGATTTTCAAGCTTCAGGTCCGGAACTTAAACTGTGGTTGGCCATGTGGAAATCCAGCACCTTAACCACCACACAACCTGCTGGCCCCTTGTTTTCTAATTCAGAATAAATTACTTCAAAAAGAAAAAAAAAATCCATGATTCACTAATAATGAGATATTGACTCTGAAACATATGTGGATGTATATAACACATACAGAGAAATGACCTTGTAGAGACGTGTCTTATATTCGTTAAAACTATAGACTTTGTCATTGAACAGATCTGGGTTGGGATCCTACTTTCACAACTAAAAGCTGTGTGAACTAAGGCAAATTAAATAAATTCTCTGTGTATTAGTTCTGTCAACTGTAAAATAAAAAAGATCACAGTGTGTAGCTCAAGAGTTATAGGAGGATTAGATAAATTAGCTCTTAGAAACTTGTGTTATGCTATGAAATGCTCCCATGTGAGAATGCAACATGAAGTAGTAAGGAAAACATAAACCTTGAATTCAAATTACAGAATACATCACAAATATTCAGGTATTAGTGAAATGTGCTTCTTATGTTGGTAAAAATTACGTAACAGTATTCTTGGCACATAGATTTTATTCCATAAAATTAATTCCTTTCTTTCATTGTTCTTTTTATAAAAATATTTACAAATATTGCTTTGGTAGATTCCAATTTTTTGCTCTATCACAGAGTAAGAATTAAATGAGACCATAAGCAGAACCCAATGTATAGTAGATGTTTCACACAATTTGTGATAGTGATGATGATGATGATGATGAAAACTTCAATAATAAATAAAGGTATCAACTAAATGGGCTTTTTAAGAGATGGTTAGGACAAAATGGATAAACGACTGCCTTAAAAGAATAAGGTAAATATTCAGGAGATAGAACTTAATGGCTCATGATATTTGCAGGCTTATAGAATACAGAACGGAACAAGTCTATGTATGTGTTCCACAGCAAATGACTTCAACCATTTTTCTTCTAACACACATTAAAAAATGATGGTATTAACTTGATTGTCACACTTACATAGGACATGCTGAATTTCCTTTTTACTTGACAAGATTCTACTCAGGAAAAAATGTTAAATTGTTAGTATGGATGACCTAGTTTAAGAATAAACTTAAGTGGACTCTACTTTAAGTGAAACATTATGTTCTGTTTCTAGAAATGATAGTTTGAGTGATATGGGCCAGTACTTTGATAATTACTAAAAATGATGAATAAAATAACAAAAAAATGCCATGTGAAATAACTAGTGTGTTGACATTTCAGTATGTTATTGATCAACCCAGATGTGAGAGAAGTGGAGAGCCCACATACATGAACTTAGCATTTGGGTAGCTATCTGCTGATTCTGAAAGTTAAGCTAAGGACTAAGTTGAGCAATGCTTTTACTTGACTCACTTACATAAAGAGTTGTCAATATTAAAGATCAGTGCTTTTTAACCTTAGTTAAACTATGCTGAGGAACTATAATCTCAGATGGAGAAAGAACTAGAATTAGACGAGTATTCTCAGAGACTAAATCCCATGTTTGAATGGTATCAATCCTGAAAGGTTTGGCTTACTGACAGGGATTTTTTTCTACCTAATCCTCTATAAAAATGTACTTCAATATTTTTTTAAGAGAGGTTTTTGCCATAGCACGTGTGTGCTCACCAGAAAGACAGAGAGAGACAGAGGGACAGAAAGCTAGAAATCACCCCCCAGGGGGGAGGGCCACACTGCAATCCCTTCTTCCTCCATTCTCCTCTTGGGATCTTGGGAACACATGCATATGGGCATGTGTCTAAACCACCGGGTCTGGGACTCGAACTGTGGTTGACTACATGGGAGTCCAGCGAGGCAGCCATTACACCATCTGCTGGTCCCAAAATATAGTTCAAAATGAATATATAATTCAGCTGGAAAAGAAATTATAATTCTGTATCTCTGATCAATTTTATAATTTTTGAAACTTACTATAGCAATCAAAAATAGTCAGGCATATAAATAATTACACCATGTGACCAAAAACTAGTAAATATTATAGAATACAGAAATCAAGAAATAAACCAGTGGGTTAATTAAATAATGGAGAGGTTGTTTTTATATGGAATTAAAATAACCATGAATGATAGAACAATTGTCTAGAAGACAAGATGGAAAATGTAAAATGGTACTGAAAATTATAATTATAAACTAAATAAAATTGTACATGGTCGTCCTTCTGTATTTGCAGGAATTTGGTTCTAGGACCCAGTGTATATCAAAATCTAAGGATGTTCAAGTACCTTGTATAAAATGAAATAGTATTTCCATATAACCTACACACATCCTCTTATATCCTTTACGTCCCCTTGAACTACAGAGTTGGCTATGTGGGGTCCAGTGCCTTAAACATCTTGACACTTGCTGGCTGAAGCAACCATTCTTAAGCCACTCCAGGACTGTAGCTGCCACCTCTCCTAACCCTGTGCATGTTCCTGACTTCTGAGTTGTGGCCACACTGTGAGTACCCACCTTTTAGACCCGGAGTCTGTGACTTTACTGTATCTGCTCACACCTCAGGCACTGGAGTCATTACCATTAAAAGTTACAAAACACCCTGAGCCTAGAGTTAAGATCTCTTTCTGCAAAACCAGACTTCAGATATGAGTTCAGTCACATAAGATAATTCACATTAGCCACACCTGGAAGCTGCTAAACCTATAGTCACAATCACGCCAGACCCCGTCTCTATGGCTGTGATGTATGTGCCCAAGCCTCAGACACAAGTCGTCAACATAGCAAGATAGCATAGACTCCTAGGACTTGAGAAGAGTTTTCTATGCATATTCCTATTTTCCAAACACTAGCTCAGTCACCACTGAGTGTCACCCTATCCCTCAGACACTAAAGACACTGTAGGTCTGTGATGAACAAGAAGATCTTTGTGGAAAGCTCAAGATAACCACAATACAAAAACTCATTATATTATAGAAACACAAAAATCAAAAAGTAAAAAAACAAAGTATACCAGTCCAGAAGATCATCTAATCATAAAGGAAGACAAGAGAGGAAGAAAGAATCAGCCAATAGTTAAAAAGTGACAGCAGTAAGTCCTTATTTATCAATTATTTTGAACAGATATGGATTGCCTTGTCAAATCAAAAGGCAGAAAGTGGTTATATGGATTTAAAAAGATCCAGGTATATTTTGCATAGAAGCAACTCAATTCACCTTTAGGGCACATATGGATTGAAAGTAAAAGAATAGTGAAAGATATTTCAAGAAAATAGAAACCAAATGACAATGGAGGTATCTATCCTTATATCAGATAAAATACATTTTGCATCAAAAACTGAAAAAAGAGATAATTAATATTATTATATAATGATAAAGAGGTCAATTCATCAAGAGTACATAAGAATTACAAATATATGTGCAACTAACATTGCAGTATTTAAATATGCAAAGCAAATATTAATAAACCTAAAAGGAGAGCTGGATTGCAATACCATAATGGTAGGGACTTTACTACACCATTTTCAACAATGGACACCTCATTCAGGCAGAAAATCAATAAGGAAACTTGGACTTGAACTATACTTTAGACCAAATGGGTCTAACTCATATTACAGAATACTCCATCTAATAATAAAATGTACATTTCTCTCAAGAATATATGAAACATTCTATAGACTAGATCAGGTCATAGGCCACAAAATAAATATTAACAAATTTAGAAAGACTGAAGTTCTATCAAGCATCTTTTCTTACCCCAATTGTATGAAGTATAAATCAGTAACAGAAGGAATTTCAGGAAATCCACAAATACCTGGAAATTAAACAACATGCTTCTGAACAGCCAATGGATCAAAGAAAGGAATTAAAATGGAAATTAAGAATGATCTTGGGACAAACAGAAAAATGGAAACACAATATATGAAACGTATGGGATGTAGGAAAAGCAGTTCTAAGAGAAAGATTCATCGCAATACACTCCTATCTCAAAAAAGGGAGAATAATTTCAAAAGAGCAATCTACCAATACACTTTGCATAACTAGAAAAAGAAGATTAAACTCATCCAAAAATTAGTAAGAGAAATGCAATAAAGGTTAGAGAACACATTTTAAAAAGTATACACAAGAAATAATAAAAATATTAAAAAATATATATATATACACATACTTTTAAAAGTCTATGAAAAATAGAGAGAAAACTCAAATAAATGCAATTAGAAATTAAAGAGGAGATATTACAACTGAGACCATAAGAAGGCAATGTATCATAAGAGATAACTGTAAACAATTACATGAAACCAATTGCATAAAAGAAGGAAAGGATAGAGTCCTAGAAACATGAAACCTACCCATGACTGAATCATGAATTAGAATATCTGAATGAAACAATAATGAGTAAGAGGGAAAGTGAGAAATCACCCCCTGGAGGGCTGGCCATGTTATAATCCCTTCTTCTCCATCGACCTCCTGAGACTTTTGGTATGCACATACACATGCGCAGAGTGATTCTGAAGCCACCACGTCCAGAACTCAAACTGCAGTCAGTCATGTAGGAGTCCAGACCGTTAACCACCATGCCACTTGTTGACTCCCAAATGATCCTTTTAATATGATGTTGAGTTCTGTTTGGTAATATTTTGTTGGGAATTTTTACATTTATATTAATCAGAATCATCTTGCAATTTTCCTTTCTTATAGCGTCCTTGTATGGTTTTCATATCAGAGTAATGCTAGCTTTGTAAAATGAGTTTGGAAATATTTCCTTCTCTTCAGAAATTGAGGAGAATTGCTACTAATTCTGCTTTAATGTTTGGTAGATATCAGTAGTGAAGCCATCAGGTACCAATTGTCTCTCTGGTGAATGCCTTCACCCCATGGAAAAATGAAGAAAGAAAGAAAGAAACAAAGAAACAAATTGTTCATCATAATCAAGTCTGATTTATCACAGAGAAAAATATTTAAATAGATGCAAATCAATCAATGTGACACACCACGTGAAGGACAATAACTACATTATCTTGTTCAATAGATGTAGTAAAAGCATTTAATAAAATTCAATATCCTCTCATGATAAACATTCCCCATAAAAAGAAGTAATGTACTTCAATACAACAACAGTAAATATTATATATAACAAACCCACAACTAACATCATAATGAAGAGTGAAAACATGAAAGTTTTTCTCTTAAGATCCAAAACAAGTCAATCATACCTACTCTTTGCCACTTGTATTCAACACGGTACTAGACATTCCAGCCAGTGTGATTAGATAAGAAACAATAGAAGGTATTTAAGTAGGATGTCTATTTGGATATGGCATCACATTATATGTAGAAAACTTTAAATATTCAATCAGAAAAACATTAGGTCTAACAAATACATTAGCAAAGTTGTAGAATACGTCAGCACACAAAATTAAGTGATAAGTAGCATTCCTGTACACTAAGACCAAACTATTCAAACCAGTAAACGAAGAAACAATCCTATTTTGATAGCCACCAAAAATAAAATACTCAAGAGTACATTTGACTGAGGAGTTAAAATATCTGTACATTGAAGAAAGAAATTGAAGGAGACACATATAATGGAAATATATTCTGTACTTACAGATTGGAAGAATTAATATTCTTAAAATGTCTATACTGCCCAAGCAACCTACAAATTCAATGCAACTTTCATCAAAAGTCCAATGATATTTTCCACAAAAAATATTCTAAAATTTTTATGAAATCACAGTAAAAACCAAATACCCAAAGCAATCTGTAGCAAAAAGAACAAAGCTTAAGATAACATACTATGTATCCAAAAGAAATAAAATCAGTATGTGGAAGAGATATCTACACTCACATATTAATTACAGTATTACAATAGCAAAGATATAGAATCAATCTGTGTCCATTGATGGATATATGAATCAAGAAAATGTGTATATATACACAATGGAATACTATACTACCATTAAAAAGAAGGAAAAAAAATCTGTCTTTGGCATATTGTTACATGGATGAATTTGAAGGATATTATATTAAGTAAACTTGGACAGACACAGAGAGACAAATACTGCTTCACTTCACTTATATATGAAATCTAAATTTGTTACACTCACAGAAATAGCAAGTAGACTAGTGGTTACCAGAGAGTGCAGGGTGAGGGGATTGGAAGATATTTGTCAAAAGACACAAAATTTCTGTTAGGAGGAATAAATGTAAGACTCTATTGCACAATTTTGTGAGAATAATAACAATATATTGTATGCCTGAAAATTGCTAAGAGGGTAGATTTTAAGTGTTCTCACCACAAATAAAGTATGTAAGGGAATACACATGTTAATGAACTTTACTCAGCCATTCCATAATGTGTACATATATCAAAACATAATATTAATATTGCACATCTTACATATGTATAACTTTTGTCAATTTCAAAAATATAGAAATAGGGAACCAGCAGTTAGCGTAATGGCTATGTCGCTGGACTCCCACGTAGTCGACCGCGGTTCGCGTCCCAGACCCGGTGGCTTAAAACTCACACCGGGTGCGTGTGCGTGCGTGCCCAAGATACCGAGAGGAGAATGGAGGAGAAGGGATTGCGGCGTGACCATTCCCTATGGGGGGTGATTTCTCGCTTTCTGTATCTCTGTCTCTCTCTGTCTGTCTGGCAAGCGCACGTGCCCTATAGTGAAAACCTCTCAAAAAAAAAAAAAAAAAAAGAATAGTCACACCAAATTACTTCTCCATTTCTTCCTCCTTTTAGGAATTTGGGCACACAAGCACAGGCACCTGGTGTGATTTTTCCAAGCCTCAGGGTTTGGGATTTGCCCATGTTGGATCTAGCCTCCTTAAGCACCATGCCACTGACTAATCCTAAATTCGTTTAAAAAATATATAATTGAAACTACAATATGCTAACACCAGATACAACCAAAATGATAAAATGAAATGTAAAAAGACCAAAAATGTCAAGTTTTACTGATGAAGTAGAATAATGTGTAGTCTTACATGCTAATGATATGAATTTAATTTTTCTCAATGATTTTGTAAGTCTCCAGTTTTATCTGCTAAAGTTGAAGATATGTTTACTGTGTGATACAATTCCACTACTACATATATACCTGGCAGAAATGAGCTAACATTTTTGCCAGAAACAACGGTCAAGAAGGCTAAAATCAGCATTAATTATAATAACTCCTAACTGAAAATAGGTGTTCATCAGCAGCATAATAATGTAAATATAACCATAGACCAAAATATTAGTTAATAATGAAATTGTATAAACTATTGTCACACATGACAACATAAATGAATCTCAAAATCATTATGCTGAAAGACAAAGGACATAAAAGAATAATTTTAGTCCAAAATTAGACAAAATCTTACTTTAGTAGGGGCCAAGATAATGGTTCCCTTTGGAACAGAAGGCGGGAAGAGCATTTAGGAAGGAACATGAATGGACCTTTCCAGATATTGGCTATGCTGTTCCTCTAACTGAATAGTGGATGTATGGTTTTATGTGGAGATTACATCTTAATAGAGCTCTTAAGATTCTTCTACGTTTCTGAATATATGTTTTAGCTAAATATAAACTTTTGCTGAAGACACTGATGAATTAAATTCCTTAGAAAATGTGATTTTTGATCTATCATTGGAAGTAAATTATTTGTGACAACACATGTAGAAGAATTGTCTCCTAGCTAGTATTTTTTCTGATAGCCCACCTGATACATTGTGCTTTATTCGAAGTCTTTGAGTTCTGAATAAGTAGATGCATGTCTTGAAGAATCGAGTTCTAATTTCTGTATTTAACTGTGGGATTCCACTTTTAAATCAACTATCAAATAACATTACCATTCATATAGCTGTGTTTATATGTAAATTGATTTACTCACAATGAGAAACTTTACTGACTTCCTGTTTCACTTGAGAAGGAAAAAGAAGATAAAATGTTGACTCAGTAACTAAGTCAGTTAAGTGGGAAAACATATTCTCTTTTTGAAATCCCAAAAGTAAATAGTAATAGAATTTCAAAAATGGAAAATTTAATAGTAAGGGTATATTTTTTTGTTGTTAATTTTATTCAATATGACTGAACAGTTTCTACATTTAACCACAGTTAACCCTGTATCAAAACTTTTCTAAAGCTGGAATATGGGAAATAAATAAACAGACATTCCCATAGGCATATATATAACATAGGGAGATTGTGACAATTAAATGGATAATAAGAAGCTCCTCAACTTACAATGGGGTTATGTACCTCTAAACCATTGCCTTTGTGTCTGTTTATTTTTCTTTAAGTATTGCTTATTTAATTTTTAATTTATATCATTATTATTATTTTTTCAATTTGCTATAGGGCACATGTGCTCACCAGAGAGAGACACGGTGAGGGGCAGTGAGAAAGCAAGCCACCAGATCCAGAATTTGAACCATGGTCAGTCATGTGGGAGTCTAGCACCTTTACCACCATGCCACCATAGGCCCCTATGTCTATCGTTATGTAGAAAATATCATGAGTGAAAAATTCATTGTGAGTTCATACAATTATAAACTGTCAAAATCCTCTATCTGAGTTGGGTTACAATTTCTAGGAAACAAGTATCCCTTTCACACCATTGTAAAGGCAAAATATTTTAAATTGAGCTATCATAAGTTGAGGAACATCTGTACATTAAAATTTAGTTATTATGCATTATTTCTGTTTTTTTAAAAAAATTGTTTTATTTAAAATTATTTATTTGTTTATTCTTAGTTTGACCAAGAGGGGCAGAGAGAAAGAGAGAGAGAGAGAGAGAGAGAGAGAGAGAGAGAGAGAGAGAAAGGAGCCACCAGGTCTCACACTCAGGTCTCAAACTCAAAACTCCAGTCACCCAGTGGAGTCTAGCACCCTTAACCACCATGCCACCTGCCGGCTTCATGCATTATTTCTTAATATTACAGAATTGTGATCCCTAAGATGTATGCACTTGATAAACAAAACTGCAGTATTTTCATAGTCAATAATTATTTTATCAAAATTCAAAGATAATATAGAAGTATTGCTCTAATATGAATATTCTCAATAAAATATCATTGTTATGTTCTACTTCTAATTATGAACCATTTCATTAAATGGTAATACTTATGCTTTGCATCTTTCTGTCAACATAAAACTTACTGTTTAAAATATGCTTACTGAAGCATTCTCTCTGTATTTATTCCTCCTGGGGAAAAAAAAATCTCTATACATTTTGGCTAGACTACTTTCATCCCTGTTATTAGAGCCTTCATGTCAATATTTCATATTAAATTTGCTCAACTTAAGCATTCAAAGTATTATTGCAATTAGTCTTTTGGATCTATATTTTAGTCTAGCTTTCTCTTTCTCTCTGTTGTATTACATTCAGTTATCACAATTAATTTCTGTCTAATTCAATATTTGTGTGGCCTTTGGTAAATTACTACATCCCTTGGAAACTCGTTTCTCAGTTTCTAAAAGAGAGTAGTTTAAAAATATCTAATTCTCAATTAAGTGATAAGAAATAAATAAAATTAATTTTGAAAAGTAATTAGCATAATGCAAGTGATTGCTAAAGAAATGTTTTGCATTAAGATATTTATTTATGTTTTGATTTCACAATTCTCACTAGGACTAGCTCCATGTTATTGGTAAATACTTTAATCAGAAACTGGATTTACTAGGTGAGCTTTTAGTGGAAAGATGCTACCATGTTTTAGGAAGGAAACTGTGTCTGGCCTAAAGGAAGAAGTAAGAGTGGGTACCTTTCTGACAGTCTTTTCTTAGGACTCTGACTCTTAAGAGCTGACAGAGGGAACTGAAAGTTGGGTGCCTCTCCTCTGAATACTTCAAACACAGAGAAAGAGTGGAATTTTTTGGTAGTAGGCTCTCTGATGGATGTAGACCAATGGGAGAATGTCACTGAGTGGTTTAGCTAAAGTATCAGATCAGAGCGGCCAGCAGGTGGCGAGGCAGTTAAGGCGCTGGATTCCCACATGGCCTACAATTGTTCACATCCTGGACCTGGCAGCTTGAAAATCACACTGGGCACTTACATGTGCATGCACCAAATGCCAAGATGCAAATAGAGAAAAGGAACTGTGGCCATCCCTCTCGGGGGTATTTCTCACTTTTTCTCTTTGTCTCTGTATTTCTTCAGCAAGTGTGAACTTTCTTTGGCAAATATCTAAAGAAAAAAAAAGTAATAGTATCAGATCATGTAAAAAGTAATAGCATCATATCACATAAATAAAAAGCAAACTAGAGTGATTCAACAATATTTCAATAGTAGGTTAAAACTCTAGCTATGCTATTTAATATTTTTTAAGATCTTGGAAAAATCTCTTAAGATCTACAAATCTCAGTCTCCTTATATTTAGAAAAGGAATAATAATATCACAAAACTCAATTGGTTATTGAGTTGAATAAATGATGTAATTTAAATACAGTACATTCCATAAATGAGTCATTCAACAAAATACCAAAAATATAACTATTATCACTTCTTCCCATCCGTTCATTAAGGAAATCAAACCTCTATTAACACATGTCTTTTTCTGATTAATACAGAATTATGGCCTAACCTTATTCTAATAATCCCTAAGCTGACTGGACATTAGAACACTTAAGAAATTATATTTGTTTAAAAATGTAAGTATAGACTATTAATAAAAAAATTCCAAGTACAATTTTTTCTAACTTTTCAGTTTATTTTGAATTTTATATTTGAGAAATTGTCAAATGGTATTTATAATAATATGCTATGAAATTATTACATTTTTAATTGGCCTCTAATGTATTCCACACTGGTAGGGATATTTCCCTGTTTTGTTCACTGCTATATATTCAGCCTGGCATATCTTGGTTCTCAGCAAATAATCATTGAATGAATTCATTCAAATCTGTTTCTCCCTGATGTGGACAAATAACCAGTTTCAAAGTATAAATATAATATATTTTGAGATACTGATAAAATTACAGCCAAATTTTTGAGGTTACTGACAAAATGTACAACAGGTACATATAGTGCATGTATTTAATGACAAATAAATCTTAGATCTCTGTTGTCCCAATATCACCATTCATTTTTAGAACATACTGCAAAACTCTGTATGATATCTCTATGCTTTCAGACACATTGGAAAAAAAGTTACAGAGAAGCCAGATGGATGGTTATGACCGTAATCCAGAAAATAGAATGACGACTGGGGACCAGCAGTTAGCGTAATGGCTATGTCGCTGGACTCCCACGTAGTCGACCGCGGATCACATCCCGGACCCGGTGGCTTAAAACTCACGCCGGGCGTGTGTGCGTGCGTGCCCAAGATCCTGAGAGGAGAATGGAGGAGAAGGGATTGCGGCATGACCATCCCCTTTGGGGGGTGATTTCTCGCTTTCTGTCTCTATGTCTCTCTCTGTCTGTCTGGCGAGTGCACGTGCCCTATAGCAAAAAAAAAAAAATAGAGTGACAACTAAGCAACTCAGTAAAATTACTGCATAATTACTATTCATAATTAGAGGAATCTTACAGGGAAAGCTCCATTCTTTTGAGAGAAAACTGGCATTTATTTTAGAGAAAGTTTTCATAGGTTGCACCCCCTTAAACATGTCATATTTCCAACTTACTATTGTTTACCTTATCATTTTTAAATTTATGATAGTGTGGAAGTAATACACATTTGATAAGAATTGTACTTAAAATTTGGAATTTTGATTCAAAATCCTTTATAGTAACTTCATTATAAAGTAGGCTTTGCTTCAGATGATTTTGTCCAATTGTAAGAGAATGTAGATGTTCTGACATGTTTGAGGTAAGTGAGGCTAAACTATGATGTTTGAAAGGTTGTATATATTAAAATCCATTATCAACTTATGATATTTTCAATTTACTATGGGTTTATTGGAATATAATCTCACTGTAACTATAGGAGCTTCTATATTTTTCTCCCACCCTCCTATTAATCTGATCTTTTATGTGCTTTAGATGTAGAGTCTTTCAAGGGAAAAAAAAGCAAAATGTGATTTCCTTTTTACTTATTAATATTATACTACTGTTTGTTTATGAATATTTGTTTTAAAATAGATTAAAAATCTATAGGTGTGAATAGTATCAGTACACTGTTTTCCCACTCCACAAACTAAATGGTACACAGTTTGACAATATTGTTTCATTTTTCTCATTACTTTATTGCATAACAAGACTTAATTTTGATTAGCAACTCCTTAATGGTAACAATATTGCATAACAAGGGTTAATTTTGATTAGCAACTCCTTAATGGTAATGATTCATTAAGTATATTCTACATTGGGGTAGCACAGAGGAGGAAAAAAATTTTCACGATTGTTGAAAGATGAAAATATATGAATTTAAATTCTATAATGAACCTTTGTGGTCAAATTAAAATATTTTTCATATATTTCAGTAAATGTGATTGTTGTTTTGGTATAATATGTAAAGAGTTATGGAGCTATTTAGTGATTTTTAGTCAAACTTCTTTTAATCACAATGTTCATATACTGGAGTATTCTGACTATTCAATTTTTCTTGAAAAAAGGCTCTTAACTACAAAACTTTTTTGAGAACTATTTTCAGTATATGTGTTCACTTTGGTGCATAAGTAATATATGGGCAACATATGTTGATCTTTACTGATAATTGGAAATCCTATAGATTCTCTGTCTCAACAGTCTAAATGCCATCATTTCTTTGTAGGCCTAGGTAGAGACAGTGTAAGGGGCTGGACTGAATGTATTAATATCTTCAGACATCTACTGATATGCTTTTGTCTGCTTACCTAGTTTGACAAAAAAGAAAAAAATCCTGTATTCTATATCCAGTTTATCAGTTTATTGTGAGATTTAAATAGGGATGCAAAACCTTGATATGAAAATCTATTGAAATGCAAAATACATGTTCATGCAATAATACTTATTGAATGCTTAAGTGTGTCAGGTCTGATGTTAGTTATTATTTATGTATTTACTGTAAAAATGTATGCTTAGATTATTTAATCTCTTTCCTCTAGGCAAAAATTAAATATCACCAAAATGGCAAAATTGTAATGGGAAATTTGCATTCATTTGGCCATGGTTAGTCCAGGTTTTACTGTATTTCAGATGCTAGTTATGTTAGTTCATTGTCTTTAAATCTTTAGCAGTTTTGAAGTCTTCTTTTGTGATGTGTACCATTATTACTGTGACTGAGACTTTGTCAGCATTTCTTTCTTGCAAATTACAAATACACATGCACACATATGTGCCATCATGGATGCAGACTATTAAAATTATTAACTAACATGAGATACTGTGTTGCATATGTTGCCTGTGTGTCTACAATGACACATACTGACTGAAAATATGGCAGAGACAGAGCATAGGAAAAAGATCCTTTTGGTTCCAGTAAATCTCCTGAAAAAGAGAAAGGTTTATCAAGCCCTTAAAGCCACCCAAGCAAAGCAAGCACTTTTGGCAAGAAAAGGGCTCAGATTTAAGTGACTGGAATAGTTCATAAATGATTCTTGGTAGCAGCAGAGTGACATGGTACATCTGAGATGAATAGAAATGAAACCTTATGCCTTGGAAATGCCGGATAAACGTTAATTGGCCTTTGTAGTACGGATCCAAAGGACTGATGGGATGAGTTCAGTGGTGCAGGAGACCATTGTGAGACTGCGTCTTAGGAAAATTTTCAGTGGTGTTTTCGTCACAATCATTCCTCAAGGTCTAAGAACACTGTGAATAGTGGAGGCTTATGTGACCTGGGGATTTCCAAATCTGAAATCTGTCCCAGAACTCATCTATAAACATTGCCAAGCCAAGGTCAAGAATAAGTCCATCCGTCTGACAGAAAACACAGTGATTGATGAGCATTTAGGGAGGTTTGGTGCCATTCGTTGGAAGATCTCATTCATGAAATTGTCTTCCCTGGGTATTATGTCCGGGATAGCTCACGTTTCTCATGCCATTTTCACCTTTTGGTGGCCTGTCACACCACCAAGAACAAAGTAGGCTTCCTCAAGGAGATGGGCTCACCTGGCTATTGGGGTGAACTCATCAATCAGCTCATCTGCCAGCTTAGCTAGATCTAGCATACCCGAAAGCACAGTGTTTTTGAAGCACGTGTTTTTGGGTTTTTTGAATTGTTATCAAGGATCTTCAGAGAAGATTATTGCCTGATCTAATTTCAGAGACTGGAAAGAAAGAGTGTCAAAAACACAACAGTGTATGTTCATAACATGCACCCACTCCCCATCACAGTCCAGTTGCAAAGAAAAATTCCAGCATTTTCTATATTGGCCACTGACTTCTCTGACATTCAGCACATGCTATGGAGGAGGGAGCCCTGCTTCATCACATCTATCCTGGTCTTTAATATTGGTGAATGAATAACTCAAACTTGTACAAGACCCCTAAGAATCCCAGAAGAGTGGACCAAGCCTGGGGCAGACTTGAAACTGGAGGATCCTAGGATCTTGTTTTGAAAAGATTTAAAATACAGTTAAGAGGAAACTGAAAATCAAATGCTGAGTTGGTTGTGCTGTGAGATTATGTCCACCTTTTTGAAACCTCTGATAGCTCTCACATTTGACAGGCTCTTAGTGTATCTGATGGATTTTTTGTCTAGTTTGCAACTATCTTAGTCTTTTTCTCTATCTCAGCATTAGAGAAAGACCCCTTTTTCAGGAAAACATGTATATACTCAAAATTTTGCTTGGAATTTTAGGATGCTCGTAGACCATTCTCAGGGACTTCTGAACCTCGTATGAGGAAGCCCTGCAGTTTGTGCTGGTAGAACATATTTTACCAAGACTTTTCCCCTTCAATCCTATTTGCCGTTTTCTCTTAGAACACAGTGACAAATTGTGTTGTCTCCTGTACCATTTATAATTCTGGAGGTGGCCAACATTTTCCCCCCTCAGGTGGAATGGCCTGGTTTCCTTGATGATACCTGTCTCCTTAAAACCAGATGGAGAAGGAGTAAGCCATTTTCTTGGTTTAGCATGGGTTGAATTGTTGTATTAAGCCCCAAGCAAGCAGCTTGGTTAAAACATTTTCCTCGCATACTCCTGACTCCAGAAGTACTCTTGCCCTACTGGCAGTGGGAGAGTAGGCCAGAAACAGGGTTTCTAGAGATATTTATGTTGGAAAAAATGGGTCTAGTACTGATTGGCTTCTCAGTGTCCACCCATATGTGGGCCTTCCCTCTGCTCTCTTCAGTTAGTTGCCTCAGCTTGCCATCTCAGCAGTTGGTGAGGATGTGCCAGGCTGAAGCCTAACTTGAAAACATGCTTAACCATTGTGTTTCCTGGTCTTTTCAGATCATCTATGCTGCAATTTTGAATTAGGTGCCCTCAAACATGGCTATGAAGTTTAGAGGGATAACAATACCTTAAAATGTGCCAAGTTATGAAATAATTAATTAGGTTGATCGGCTCCAGAGGTGATACTCTT
>NW_006203847.1:775308-810139 GCF_000334495.1 Tupaia belangeri chinensis
TCTTTCCCTGTAAAGCATTGTGAGATCATGTCAATTTAAAATAATGCATCAGTCATGGGAAAACAATTTTAGATATGGAAGCCTGGGGCTGGCCTCCAAGATATGTCCTATATTAAATATAGGAACAGTGTTTCCATTCATGCCTCTAAATTTCATGTGATCGAAACCTAAGACCTCAAACCATAAAGGTGCTGGTGGAAAG
Source organism: Tupaia belangeri chinensis (assembly GCF_000334495.1). Classification (NCBI taxonomy): domain Eukaryota; kingdom Metazoa; phylum Chordata; class Mammalia; order Scandentia; family Tupaiidae; genus Tupaia; species Tupaia belangeri. The sequence goes on from NW_006203847.1 coordinate 775,511, forward strand.
CACTGGGGAAACTCTTGGAAACATCAGGGTAGGCAAATACTTCCTAAATAAGACCCTCAAAGCACAGGCAATAATTCCAAAAATAAACAAGTGGGACTACATCAAATTAAAAAATTTCTACTCAGCAAATACACAATGAGTAGTGTGAATAGCAAACCCTGGGATGTGAGAATATTTTTGTAAACTGTGCCCCAGATAAGGGACTGATAACCAGAATACACAGGGAACTCAAGCAGCTTACTCAGAAAAGAAAAAAAAATGATTAACGCAATTAAAAGATGGGAGAAAGAGTTGAATAATTAACTCTCTAAGGAAGACATATGAACAGCTAAAAAGTATATGAAGAAATGCTCAACTTCCCTCATCACAAAGGAGATGCAGATCAAAACCACAATGAGATACCACCTAACCCCAGTCAGAATGGCAAAGATTAAAAATACAAAAAATGTTAAGTGCTTACGGGGCTGTGGTGAAAGGGGTACTCTCTTATACTGTTGATGGTGATGTAAACTGGTCCAGTCATGGTGGAGAACATTATGGAGGTTCCTCAAAGACCTACAAATAGAACTACCATATGATCCAGCAATTCCACTCCTGGGTATCTTTCCAAAGGACAGGAAAATGCTCATTCAGAAAAACGCTTCTGCATCTATGTTTATTGCAACATTATTCATGATTGCTAAGACATGGAACCAACCCACAGTGACTGGACCAATTTACATTCCCACCATCAGTGTAGGAGAGTCCTCTTTCACTATAGCCCTTCAGCACTTATCATTTTTTGTATTTTTGATCTTTGCCATTCTGTATGAAGTTAGGCAGTATCTCACTGTGGTTTTGATCTGCATCTCCCTTGTGATGAGGGAAGCTGAGAATTTCTTCATATGCTTTTTGGCTATTCATATGTCTTCCTTAGAGAGTTGTTTGTTCAGCTCAATTTCTCATCTTTTAATTGGGTTAATCTTTTTTTCTGAGTAAGCTGCTTGAGTTCTCTGTGTATTCTGGTCATCAGTCCCTTATCTAGGGCATAGTTTACAAAAATGTTTTCCCATTCTGAGAATTCTCAATTAATACTAATTACTTTGTCCTTTGTTGTGCAGAAACTTCTTAATCTGATGTAATCTCACTTGTTTATTTTTGGAATTATCGCCTATGCTTTGTGGGATATTGTTCAAGAAGTGTTTACCTACCCCAATGTCTTCCAGAGTTTCCCCAGTGTTTTCCACTAGTAGTTTGAAGTCTTAGGTTTAGATCTTTGATCCATTTTGAGTTGATTTTTGTTAATGGTGAAAAATGGAGGTCCAGTTTCATCTTTCTGCAAGTGGATACCAAGTTTTTCCAGCACATTTGCTAAAGAGATTTTCCTTTTCCCACTGGATTGACCAGTATCCTTTGTCAAAAATCAGTTGCCCCTATCTTTTGTGATTTATTCCTGGGGTCTCTATTCTGGGCAACACTAAAACTACCACCATGTTAAAGAGTCTAGGCTAGTTTGCTGAATGATGAACACAAGGCCCCATTTTCTCAATCCCTCTACTGAAAACTGCTCAACATGTGAATGAGAATATAAACCTCCAGGTTACTTTAAACACATAAGAGAACAAAGCTGGCACTATGGAGAAAAATCCCAGTAGAATCAAACTGAAATTGACTACCCACAAAATCATGAGTAAATAAATGTGTTTTTCCTTTAAACTGCTAAGTGTTGAGTTGTTTGTTTAAATCAAAGTAAATTAATAAAAGGCTATATACCTACATAAATATTTTTAACATTTTAAAAGCCATATGAATCACTGGAAGATCTTGTTAAAATGCAGATTCTGACTCAGTAGGTTTTGATTGGGGGCCCAAGATTATATTTTTAATGAGCTCCAGTAGATAAATATGATACTAGTGCACTGAACAAAGTTTGATTAACAAGGATTTATTTACAGAAGATATAAAATAATTAATACAAACATGAACTGCTTTAGCCAATGACTATTGTGACTTTCTTAAGAGAATAACTCCACTTTATATTTAGATAACTTTATATTATCTTTTTACCTAGTAAAACAGACAATATCCCCAATATCAAACACAGACACACACACACACATACTCATATACCACATTCCATTTCTAGAATACTGCCAATGGACATGAAACTTTCAGACTAGTTTTCTAGAATAGTGTTGCACAAATAGAATAAGTACTACTTAACTGGCAGCAGAAATAATGCAGGAACTAAATTGGCTTTATAACAAATTTTATTTAATATTTTGTTTTACTATCTAAATCTCAGGCAATTAAAGTTTTTGTTTTTATTAGGTTTACAAAGTAGTGCTTGGTTTGGGGGTATAGGAAATCATATATTCATTCAATCTCTTATCTTCTGTAAATACATTGCTGTATGTATCCAATTCTAAAGAAATTTCCCTTGCAAGTATTCTCATGAAAAGAAATGAGAACTAAATATATCACCTAGTAACTGATGTTAGATTGTACAACTCATCATCAGAAAATTAAAAGTTTAAAGGGCATTTTTCCCTGGTCATGCTACCTACTAAACATGGAATGTAGAAATTGATATTTGATATTTTAAAAATTTAGTCTTTTGAAAAGAGATTTAAATAAAATTGAGATAAAAGAATGAAACAAAATTAATAATGGCACAAATTGTGTACTTTATGGAAGTTGAACTAAAATATACTTAAGATCAGGGACCAGCAGGGAGCATAGCAGTTATTTTACTGGACTGAGTGGCTTGAAAGTCACGCCAGGCAAATATGTGTGCATACCCAAGATCTTAGGAGGAGAATGGAGGAGAAGAATTGTGGTGTGGCCATACCTATGGGAGGGGGGAGGGGATTTCTCACTTTCCCTCTCATGGTTTCTGTCTCTCTCTCCAGTGAGTACATGTGTCCTAAGGCAAAAACTTTTTTTTTGGGGGGGGGGAGAGATTTTTGCTATGTAGTGCACATACTCGCCAGAAGGACAGAGAAAGAGAGACAGAAAGCGAGAAATCATCTCCCAGGGGGAGTGGACATGCCGCAATCCCTTCTCCTCCATTCTCCTCTTGGGATCTTGGGCACACACGCACATCAGCCCAGTGTGAGTTTAAGCCACCAGACCCAGGACTTAAACAGCAGTCAACTACATAGGAGTCCAGTGACATAGCCATTATGCCAACTGCTGGTTCCAAAGCAAAAACTTCTTAAAAGAAAATAGATACTTAAGATCATTTCCATCTGTGAGATTCCACAATTTTTTCAAATAGGATGTTGCTGAAGTACTACAATGTGTGATGTTTAGAAATTATCGCTTGTGATATGCACTGAGAACTTTTTAAATTTAACAAATAAGATAATTATTGATTAACTTCAAGACTATGTAGTCATTATTATTTTACTTGGTAAGATTTATTTGTTGATAAAATAAATATTTACTAGCAGTGATTTTAAGATGGCCAAAAAGTACAATTACACAAAGTATAATTTACTTATCTAAAATTAGACACATATGCTATTTGTGTAGGACTTAAAGAAAGAAAGAAAACAACCAAAAACAGGAAATAAAAATTATCTCTCTCTCATTGTTTGCAAATATATACTCCTTGACACTTAGCCTATCTTGCAGTGATGTAGGAATCAGCCTGAAGGGAAAGCTTAAGGTCTCCTCTTGGCTTTTCTGAGAATGCACATGTGTGTGACTTTCAAAGTTTTCTCATATACACAGGTGTTTTTGATTTGTCCATTTTTTAAGAGATATTTTTGCTATAGGGTGTATGCACTTGCTGAAGAGAAAGAGCGAGACAGAGAGACAGAAAGTACGAAACCATCCCACCAGTGGGGATGGCCATGCCACAGTCATTTCTCCTCCAGTCTCCTCTTGGGATTTTGGGTACACATGCACATGCACCTTGTGTGAATTTTAAGTCGCCAGGTGTGGGCCTCAAACTGTGGTTGCCTATGTGGGAGTCCAGCAACCTAACCAGTATGCCATCTGCTAGTACCTGATTTTTCCAATTTCTGAAAAAGTCTCTACTAACTTATACTTTGGGACTTTACCATGTCTATTATATATCTTGCCAAGTTACCATCTCCTTTAGGTGTGGGAGAATAGCAAAAACTATCACTTATAAAACTGCCTGGATTAATGATTTCTGATATGTTCTTTTAAGAACTCCAGTTTAATGAGGAAGGACCAAGGCTGTTGTGCTGTGGGAACCAGGCACAAATGCAGGTGAATGAATATTGCTTGCAAACAACAGTGGGCCTCCTGAGTGAATGCAATCTCTTGTCCTAGGTTAACAGTTGACCAAGGATGGAGCGATTCTTGCTATCTTCATAGCCCTAGACATTCTTCCCATTTCTCTCAGACCTAGCCCTGGTGAGAACCATCTTAGAGGAGACATTGCATCCTAACTTTTACCGTATCGTAGTTTCCTGATGCAGTTATCCTCATTGCTTTGTAACTTCTAAAAATGATGAACAAGCTTGTTTCTATCCCCTCTACAAATAAATATGAAGAGAAAATCGACCTCAGAGAGTCATTTCTCTGGTGGATTCTCCCTTTCATTTTTGACTCAGCATTTTGTGTTTTGAGTACTTCTTGTCATGCGATGCAGGAGAGAATACTGAATCTCCCTACTGGTGGGAGAGGCACAAATGGTGACTAAGATTCACATCTCGGCATCTTTGGTTTTCTATTGTAGTTCAGCTGGCCATACTTTTCAGCATTGCCCACCACTTTTCCAGCCCATGTTTTAAAATAGACCAAATAGACATAAGAATTTTTGATCAGTCATCCAGGAAGATATAACACATGTTATAATAGATATACATGATCCATTTAATATCAGATCTTTCCTCCCTCTGGAAACAGGGACGAATCTACCTCAGAACACTGGTTGGTACTCCCTTAAAACTTTTACTGCTTTAACAAGGCTGGGAGTTTAACAAGGGCAGGTAAAAATGCCACAAAACTTTACTACTATTTTCAAGTTGCCTTTTACTTAATGCAGTGTTTACTTAGTAGCTATAAATTCTTGACTGTATTCCAGAGTTCTGAAAATGTTGTTTCAGAAAATTCTTACTGGCTTTTTGATGTTTCTTTAGGGGAATGAGAGACAGCTTGGCGTGCCTATTTCACCATTTTGTTGATGTTACGTCTCTACATAATTTTAATTTGGGCCTCAATTATCAATGTTTAAATAAATCATACCATACTAAAACAAAAAAGTTTCTACAGTAGTAGAGAAAATATTCTACTCCGCCTGAAGCATGTACATATTAATACTCATTTTTGTCAGTGTGATGATAGCATTATTTTATTTAAATAATTTTTCAAATTAGAGATTTGAGAATGATAAGTATCTCTGCCAATTATAATTTCTGCTAATTTGACTTATAATGAGTTTCAGAAAATTTATAAATTACAAACATTATATCATGGAACAGTATAAAAAATGCACTTACATAAATTAAAGCTAAAATCATTCAAATAACTATTATGTATCAGGCACTATGCAAGTACTATATTTATCTCTATATTAAATTTTTAGTTTTTTAAACAGTTGTAATCAGAAGTTATGTGATTACCCCAAGCATATACAAGTCATAAATTGGAGAATTACATTAAAACCAGATCTTTTAACTTCAGTCCCAGTATTCATACTATAATCCACAGCTGACTCCACTATTTACCTAGTTGTATTTTAAATAAATAAAATTTAATGTGAGACTATAAATACACACAGAGAAATGTGAAAATAAGAACAAAAGTTTAGGAAGGGTGAAATTATTTAAACTGAAAATATGTAGGGGCTCTAGAGAGAAAGGAAAAAAACTGGAAATTTTTTCAATATTGTTCATTGTCATTTATACAGAACTCATGGATTATATCATACTAATCACAGTCACTTTTTGTATGTCAATATTTATAATACACTACTTAAAAGAACAGTAGTAACAAGATATTTCTGTCAATATTTGCAATAAAACATTTAAAAGAAAAATACTAACAAGTATGGGCCTAAGGATACAGGATTGTATAGCTGTGTAAAATAAATATATCCAATTTATCAGTTACAAATTCTTTAAACTGACAAGTCACTATTACTTAACTGCCTTTTGCCAGCAACAAAAACATATTAGTTTCTTTAGTTACTTTAATGCTATTTACTCATATTTTGTCAGACAGGCTAAGTTTATGATAGCCAGGAAGAAAAATGCATGTGCACATAGCAGAATGAATTATATGAGAATAGCAAATAAGTAAGTAAGTAGTACATTTACCAAATGTCCTGACACTTTTACCCTAGCCAATTTTGCTAGTTTAAAAGGATTTTTTTTTTCAGCACTTCACTTCAAAATGCCTAAGGCTTTTTTTTTTCAGCACTTCACTTCAAAATGCCTCTCCACATAGATCTGCAGACAGCCATTATTCATCAATGAGAGTAGGCACAAGTTTCAACTTCTTGCCTATCTCTAGGAAAGAATGCCATTTATAGTTTTGTAATGCCTGTATATTGCATTGTAAACCAATAAAATTTGGTTGAAAATTTATTCTATTTCCACATGGAATTTGGTCATAAAAGTTGAAACTTTTCCACAGAAGAAAAAAAGAAACAAACAAACATGAAAACTAAAAAACAAAAACCCTACATTGAGAGTTGATAACAATTTTGGGATAAAAAGTATAGACCTTACAGTTTATTGGCAAATGACTATCTAGAAATATTCTGCTACAAAGACAGTAGAATCCACTATTCTCTTTCTATTAATGTTTATCAGGATACCACACCAACTTCCATTGCTCACACTACCAGCAAGAGGTACCTTATCTTATTGAAACTGAGCTACTCTTGTGCTTTAGCATATTTATAATTCAGGAAGTCACTATGTGAAAGTCACATTAGCAAGATGGCAGATAGGAGTTTTAAGCACTTATTCTCCTCATAGAAACATCAATTTGAGCAACCAACCACTCACAAAAATACCTTTACAAGAGCAAAGGAATCCAGTTCACTTATGACAGCAACTGGGTGAAGCATAGGAACTGGTAATCAGCGAAGTTATGTAGTTTTCCCAAAGATACATGAGTCGTACATTGGAGAACCACATCTGAACCAGGTCTTCCAACTTCAGTCTCAGTGCCATTCTACAATCCACAGCTGAAAAGACACATTGAAGAAGGTAGAAAACAGTTTCACATTACCCACATCACCCTTCCTCCAAGCCTGTGTAGTAAAGAGTTAAGAGAAATATTCTCTGTGTGGAAAAATCTGGCTGATTAACATGGACTTAATGAAGATCTGTTCAGAGCTCTAGACTTGTACTCATAAAGAATCAGCCTTTGCCACTGACTTCAGCAACAAATCTGCCCCAGGCTAACTTCTATGGGCCCAAGCTCCAGACCAGACCTTATAGAATCAAACTTCAGACCCACTCCTGTATCAGGAGAACTCCAGTAGCCCCAGGCACGATCCTGGTACCAGTAGCTCTTAGAACTGGGCTGGCACTTATGTACCCAGGAGTACTGTCTCCTTTGAACCCAGTATCCAAACCCAGTACTACAAACTTGGACTCCAGGTAAGCCCCCACACCACCTAGCCTCAGTGGCCCCAGGCTATAGGGTTATGCCAGTACTAGGCCAGCCTCCACAGACCTAAGCACCAGGATCACCACCATGGATCCAGGCACTAGGCCTCCCTCAGAATATGGCAGGCTCTCATGACCTTAGGTTCAAAGCCTGAGCCAGGTTCAAGGCCATCCATTCCAGCTCTAGGCTCCAGACTAGTCCCTAGAGACTAACCACCAAGTTTATCCCTGAAGACCTAGGCTGTAGTCTTTCCTAAGGGCCTCAGGTACCAGACTCACCTCAAAACCCAGGTGCCAGGCTTGCCCCAGTTGATCTAGTCCTTACACCAGCCCACACATATTCAGGATAAGACCCATTCAGTGAACACAGGTGTCGGTACAAGATGGGACCCCACAGACCCAGGCTTAAAGCCTGCCTGAGGCTTAAGGCCAACATCTGTGGCCCAAGGCACTAGTATGGAACCCAAAGACACAGATTCCAGGCCTGTGTCACAGTAATCCAGCCTCCTTAGTTCCAGGCTCTATATGAGCTCTTGCAAACCCATGTTTCAGATAGTCTTAGTGATAAGTCATCTCCCATGACCCCATGCTCTGGGCCAGCTGGTAGGGACCCAGACTAAAACCCGGTTCTGGAGACCCAGGCTCCAGATCCAACTCTACAGTTTAAAGAAGCAGGATCACCCTAATGGACACTTAACACTTGAACAGTTCATGTAAAATGAAGACTAGGTCTATCATAGTGAACTAAGGCACTAAGCCTATCCCAGTGTCAAACTAGTTTCCATTTAGGCTAAAGGCCTATCCCAGGTTCCAGACTGGAATTAGTACTCCTAGCACAAATCCAGTATTTGTGGACATAACCACCTAACCGATTGGCACCTGTGGACTTAGGCTCAAGGTGTTTATTACGCTCCAGGACAGCACCTACAGTCTCAAGGTGCATGCCATCCCCTTTATTCCTAGGCTTATAAGCCTGGGGATCCAAGGTGTAGGCCCACACTATTACTAGGCCAACTGTGGAGATTTCAAGATCTAGATTGTTCCTTATGGACCCAGAAACCAGGTTAATGCCTACAGATTTTTCATCTTATCCTGTCCCAGTGCCAGGTTTTTCTCCATAGCTCCAGATTTGAAGTTGGACCCTACAACCCAGGCTGCAGGTTCACTCCCATGGACCAAAGATCCAGGCCTACCCCCAGCCAACCCTGGAACCATGCAAATTCAGAACAAGATCCATCCTTTAACACCAAAGTGACAACCTTGTGCTAGCATCAGTCTGGCTAATGTGAACTGACTCAAGATCTGTTCCAGGTTCCAGACTTGTACCCATAGCACCAGGCACCAAGCTATCACCCATAGACATTCTAGACCTAAAGAACACAACGACTGAACTAAAATATTTCAGTATAGGAGCTTCAGTAGCAGACATGATTAAGCAAAGATAAATCAGTGAACTTAAACACACATCATTTGAAATAAATGAACAAGAAAACATAAAAAAAAAAAAAAACCTGCATGATATATGGGACACCATCTGGTGAGCCAATATATGCATTATGGAGGTTCCAGAAGGAAAAGAGAAAAAAAGAGGATAGGACAAAAAGCTTATTTAAAGAAATGCCAGAAAACTTTCTAAATCTGGAGAGTAAAATTAACTTCTAAATCCATGAATCCAAAAGAGCCCCATATAGATTAAACACAAGAAATATTCACAGGGACACATTATAACAAAATTCTCCAAAGTCAAAAAAGAGAGTAATTTTTAAAAGCAGAGGCTCATCAGAAGAAAGAGACCCCTCAAAAGACTATCAACAGTTTTCTCAGCAGAAGGCTGTAGGCCATGAGGGAGTGGGATGATATATTTAAAGAGCTAAAAAAAAAGAAAAATCGCAACTAGGAATATTGTACCCAGTAAAGTTGTACTTCAGGAATGAAGGTGAGACAAAGACACTCAGACAAACAATAGCTGAGTGAATGCATCACCACTAGTTCATCATCACCTGCCTTGGAAAAATTATTAAAGGGAATTCATCAAGGTAAAATGAAAAGACACTAAGTAAAGCATGAAATATATGAAAATATAAAACTCCCAGTAAAAGTAAGAATATAATTAAATAAGAATGTTCTACTAGTAGGACCAGTAGATAGAGTACTGGCTACGTCGCTGGACTCCCACGTAGTTGACTACAGTTTGGGTCCCCGATCCGGTGACTTAAACTTATGCCAGGCGAGTGTGCGTGCATGCCAAGATCCCGAGATGAGAATGGAGCAGAAGGGATTGTTTTGTGGCCATTCTCCCTGGGGGGTGATTTCTCGCTTTCTATCTCTCTCTCTCTGTCTTTCTGGTGTGTGCCCTATAGCAAAAGTCTCTCCAAAAAAAAAAAAAGGAATATTCTACTAGTATAATGATGGTACATAACTCACTCAAATTCCAATATGTGAATTAAAATACAAAATTATTGAAAGAATTATAGCTACAGTAGTTTTTAAATATATACACACTATAGACTGATGTAAAATGCTAAATGTCACATCAATAGCACACAAAAAGGAGAAGAGAAGTAAAATTGTAGAGGTTTTGTATATAATTAAATTGTCAGCTTAAAATACACTGTTATTAACTATAGGCTATTTTGTGTAAACTTCATGGTAATCACAAAGAATAAATCTCTAGTAGATACACAAAAGATAAAGAGAAAGGAAAGAGGGCATACCACTGCAAAAGATTACAAATCACAAAGGAGGGGGACCAGCAGTTAGCGTAATGGCTATGTCACTGGACTCCCACGTAGTCGATCTCGGTTTGCATCCCAGATCCGTTGGCTTAAAACTCACGCCGGGCGCGTGTGCGTGTGTGCCCAAGATCCCAAGAGGAGAATGGAGGAGAAAGGATTGCGACGTGGCCAATCACCTGGGGGGTGACTTCTTGCTTTCTTTCTCTCTGTGTCTCTGTCTGTCTGTCTGGCGAGCGCACGCGCCCTATGGCAAAAAAACCTCTCCAAAAACAAAAAACAAACAAACAAACAAAAAACAGAAACAAATCACAAAGGAGGTTTGCAATAGAGGAAAATATGGACCAAGGAACTAAGGAACACTCAGAAAACAATGAACAAAATGGCTGTAGTGAGTGCTTAGCTATTAGTAATTACTTTAAATACAAATGTATGAAAATTCTCTAATGAAAAGACATAGTGTGACTGAATGGTTTAAAAAATAAAAGATTTAACAATATGCTCTCTACAAGAGACTCACTTTAGCACGAAGTACACACACAGGCACTATGATGTTGCCCAATATCAAGCATGCACTATTGCCTTCTGTGTTATGATGTAAGATATCATTTGAAGAAAAAGTACACACATTACTCCAGAGTGACAATCATCAATACTAAAATCCTATAAGGATATTTTGAAGTACAACCAGAATTAGTGTAACTCTGGGCCCATTAACAAGAAACAAAAGATGTAGACAATACTATGTATCTGAACTCAAAGAATAAAGCTACATGTGAAAACTCTTATGGTAGTAAATATTCTACTTTATTTCTTAGTAATGATACAAATCATGAATGTTTGTTAACTAAGATTATACTTGCTGAAGTGTGTTCACCACTCTCCCGCTCAAGTCAGAAGCCAAGCAAGAAATCTGTAGAGCAAAAATATTCGATTGTTTAATTTCCTTCTTACTCCCAACATCAGTTCAATGAGCTGACTTCATATTCCTTTTAAATTGTGTGATATTTTTTGCCATAGCAGTTCACAGGGCCCTTGAACAAGAGTCTGGCCAGGCTTTGGCCTCTCAGGTGACCCTGGGTGTAATAGACAATAATATGTAAAGCTGTCTTCTCACTATTTTGCACATTTCTATTTGGATGACAAGACTGTTTGCATCATATTCTGCCCTTATCCTCCAATACGCTCTCCAGTGGCCATACATTGGCAGAGTTTTGACAGCTCTGAGCCAGAATGCACAGATCCTGAATAACCTTTCACAGGCAACAGCATCTAGGTCAGTGGTTGCCGGTCCATGCTGATGATGTTTTGGTCTGGTAGCTAAGAGCCCGTTCAAAAGGTTAAAACTCAGTCAGGCTGCTATAGGGATTCTTTGTCCCCCTCATTTTTACTCGTGCCTTTGCATCATATTTTAGAGGACAATATTGGGATTTAGCTCCAGTACAGAGTAATATGAGAACTGTCTACAGTATCTAACAAAGAACTACTCTATCATCTACTGTATATCTATGGATAGTTAAAACCGTGTAGGATATCTTTGACTAAACCAATGTGCGGTGTCTTCATGATGGGAAAATTCATTTGATATGTTGCAATGATGCACAGTGATTAAATATAGATAAATCAAATCAAATCAAAACCAAAAATACTCAATGATAGGAAATGTTTAGGCTTTGGGATGGTGCATAGACATTCTGCTCCAATGACAAATGTATTTATTTGATTCCTTTTGCTGTTTCTTCCTAGTAATATGCATTTTGTTGGCTTTCTTTTTTTTTTCTTTAGAGAAAAAGAAGCTCTATTTTTCTTAAATAGCCTATAATCTGACCAACTACCCAGTGGAATAAAAAATAATAGTAATGCATAAACTTATTTAGAAAATTTTAAAATTCTGAGCATGGTATTACATAATGAAAAGTAAAAGGCTCATTTCCCTCCTGATAGTAAATCTATATATGTATAGAACTCTTTATAATTATACAAAAAATCACACTAATAGCTCTGTTTGTTTTCATTGCTTTTATTAAATGTTAAATGGAATTTAAGGTAAAAGAAAATGTGATACACTAAGTACTCATGTGATTTCTACTCAGTCAGTTCAAAGGAACCAACCAAAACTGCATTAATATCGAGGTCCTCTGTGTGCAGCTCAAGCAAGCCATGCCCTTTCTCACGCACTCCGAAATAAACAGAAACTTGGATTTTGTGTGTATTGTTCTGTTTTCCTTTACAGATGTGTCACATTTTTACTTAAAAACACTCTGGTTTTGTTATGTTTTTGAAATTTATATGAAGGAATTATATTTCATGATTTTTTTTAAATTTGTTTTTGTTTTTGTTTTTGGAGAGGTTTTTGCAATAGGGTGCATATGCTCGCCAGAAAGACAGAGACAGAGAGACAGAAAGCGAGAAATCACCCCCCGGGGGGATGGCCACATCTCAATCCCTTCTCCTCCATTCTCCTCTTGGGATCTTGGGCACGCACACACATGTGCCCGGCATGAGTTTAAGCCACTGGGTCTGGGACTTGAACCACGGTCGACTACATGGGAGTCCAGTGACATACCCATTATGACAGCTGCTGGTCCCTATATTTCATGAATTTTTAATGACTTTTAAAACATTATTTCTTTTTTGCTTAATATTGTATTAGTGAAATTCACCTATGTTGATGTGTACTTGTAATCTATTATACATATTAATATGCCACAATTTAATTATCCTTTTTCTGTTCATGGACATTTGATTTATTTTTAGATTATTTTTTCTGCCAGTAGAGGCAATGGTTATAGGGCCAGCAGGTGGTACAGAGGTTAAGGCAGCAGGATCCCACGTGACTGACAGCAAGGTTTGAATCCCAGTTTCGGTGGGTTGAAAAACATACCAGGCATGTGCATGCATGTTAATATCCCAAGAGGAGAATGTAGAAATGTAGGAGAAGGGATTGTGGCATGGCCATTCCTCCCAGAGGGTGCTTTATCTCTCTTTCTCTCTTCCTCTCTCCCTATAGTAAGAAAGAAAGAAAAAGAAACAATATAAATGTTCTTATGCATATCTTCTAGCAGATAAGGGTATGACTTTTTCTAGGATATATACCTAGGAGTGAAATTTCTAATTCTTATGCTATCCTCATATTGAATAATATTATATTACATAATAAACTGTGAATGTTAGCTCAGGTTATTCTTGCCCATTTCTATGTGTTATACTGTAAATCTATTATCTATTGTATCATATAAGATTATGTTATAATGCTACTTTATTTTCCAAAGAGTTTCACTAATTACATTTCTGGCAGCAGTGTATAAATATATCAGTTTTTCTGTATCTTCACCAGTGCTCGTAATGTTAATTTTGACATTTTTGCTGGCCTGATGTGGTAAGAAGTGAGATTTCCCTTTCGTTTTATTTTGCATTTTTTTAACTTAATATTAAGATTGACTACTATCCATTCTAATTTGCTCTCTTGCAAAGTGATTTCTGTTTATGAGGTTTTCCTTTTAATATTGATTTAATGAGTGTTCTTCATATCCTCTAGATACATACCTCTTTGTGCGATAGTGTAACAACCGTCCTTTCTTTCTCTAATTGGTACATTTTTAGGAATATAGGCTCTTAATTTTAATTTAGTTCAATTCAAACATCTTTTACTTTATCGTTAGCCTTTTTATGTTCTTTTTAAAAGTGTGTTTTCTTACCCAATATTCATCTGCATTATCTTCTAGGAGGCTTTATTTTATGCCCTTCACATTTTATCCACACACTATTTGAAATAGATTATTGTGAATTGTGTAAGAGACAAGTTTTATTTATTTTTCATATTTATATGTAATCGACCCAGAATTATTTATCGAAGATGCTGTTTTCCCCCACTGATGTAGAGTGACAACTTTATCTAATAACTCATCTATCTATCTATCTATCCATCTAGTCAGTTTTTGACACTTCTAGTCTATTCCTCTGGTCTATTTGCATGCACCTAACCAAATTCACACTGTATTAATAAGTGTAGCTTAATAGTGTGTCTTCATATCTAGTGAAGAAAGTCCTCTAATCATTTTCTTCCATAATATTTGGCTATTCTATGCCCTTTGATTTTTCACTTAAATTCTGTCATCTGCTAGCCAACATCTAAAGCACCTTTTCATGTTTATAGTTAGAAGTTTTTACATACTTCGAATACAAATTTTTGTCAGTTAAATGACTTTTGTCTTTTATTTCCTTTTATGTTGTCTTTTGATGATGAGAAGTTGTTAATTTTAATATAGTAAAATTGATCGGTCTTTAAGGTTTACAAGTGTTGTATTGTCTATGTTTTCTCTTCTCCGAGTTCAAGAATTTATTCTTTTATAAGTTTTCTAAAAGTTTATAGCTTTGCGGGACCAGCAAATGGCATAATGATTACTTCACTGGACTACCCCATGGTTGACCATGGTTCAAATCCTGAACCCAGCCGCTTGAAACGTGCTGAGCACTTGTGTGCATGCCCAAGATCCCGAGAGGAGAGTGGAGGAGAAGGGATGGCAGCGAGGCCATCCTCCCTTGATGATGATTTCACCCTTTCTTTGTCTCTCCAGTGAACATGTGCACCCTATAGCAAACATCTCTCTTTTTAAAAAAAAAAAAAGGGGGTTTAGAAATCAGCAGATAACATAATGGTTAAGTCACTGAACTACCACATTTTTGACCATGGTTTAAGTCCTGGATCTGGTTACTCAAAACTCATGCCAGGCACATGTGCATGCATGCCCAAAATCCTGAGAGGAGAATGGAGGAGAAGGAACTGTGGCATGGCTATCTCCCCCGGGGGGTGATATCTTACCTTCTGTCTCTCTCTGTCTCTCTGGTGAGCGCATGTGCCAAATAGCAAAAATTTCTCTAAAGAAAATCTAGAAACTTTATAGCTTTGCTTTTCAACTTTAAATCTTTAATCTCCTTTAAATTAATATTTAAATAATAGCTGTGAATTACAGGTCCAATTTCATGTTTCTAAACCAATGGTCAACCAATTGTGCTAACAGTTATAGAAAAGTCTGTTTAGTATTGCCAGCTTATTATACATCAGATGTCCTCATATTTTGTTCTATTCCTGGATTCCCTATTCTGTTCAGTTTTTCAGATTTTTTTTAAATCTCATCAGCACTGATTTAATGTGTTGACTTAATATAATTTAATAATAATGCTTGGTACCTTACCAGGAAAAGCTGTCTACATTTTTTTTAATGTGTCTTGTCTATTTTTGGATATTTGCACTTAAATACAAATTTTAGAATCAGGTGTTAAGTTACACACATACACACAGAAACACACACACACATGCACACACATAAACTAGTCCTATTTTCTACTGGATTTGCTTTGAATCTAAAGGTTTACAAATTTATTTATTTATTTATTTATTTAAATTTTATGTTTTTGCCATGCATTTGCTGGAGAGACAGATAGATAGTGAGAGGAAAAGTGAGAAATCATCCCCTGGAGGGATGCCCATGTTGTAATTCTTCTCTTCCATTATCCTTTCCTCCATTCTCCTGGGATTTGGGGCTTACATGCACATGTGACTCGTGTGATTTTCAAGCTGCCAGGTCTGGAATTCATACTGTGGTCAGCCATGTGGATGTCTAGTGCCTTAACCATCACACCACCTGCTGGCCTCATAAAAGTGTACCAAATTTAGATTGTATATTCTAAAATTACTGACTCATTTTAGAAGTCAGAAAAAAAGTTTAGAGACCAGAAGATGGTCCACTAATTGTGTTTCTGGCAACAGTGTAAAAATCTACCAGTTTTTCTGTAGTTTTGCCAGTGCTTGTAATGTTAAATTTGATGTTTTTGCCGGCCTGATGTGGTAAGAAGTGAGATTTCCCTTTCATTTTAGTTTGCATTTCCTTTTTTTTTTTTTTTAACTTACTATTGAGATTGTCCTTTTATAAATGCATTTACCATTCAAATCTGCTCTCTTGCAAAGTGATTTCTGGTTATATCAGGCCAGTGATTTTAATATTTGGTTCAGTATTTTATTCCTTGTGTCTAAAATAGTGTTGAGTGTATAGTAGGGCTCAGTAAAAATTTGTTGTATATTGAAATAAAAAATAAATCTATGAGATATGATATTTTGGGACTGGCAGATGATGTAATGGTTACATCGCTGGACTCTGACATAGTCGACTCTGGTTTGAGTTCCGGACCTGGTGGTTTAAAATTCATGCTGGGCATGTGTATGTGCATTCCCAAGATCCCAAGAGGAGAATGGAAGAAAAGGGATTGTGGTGTGGCCATTCCCCAGGGTGTGTATGTGTGTGTGATTTCTTGCTTTCTGTCTCTCTTTATCTCTGGGGAGTGCACAAGCCCTATAGCAAAAATCTCTCTCTAAATAAAAGATATGATATTTTTATGACTTACAGAATTCTGACTTATAAACATGCTATAATTTACCTGTATAAGTCTTCTAGGACTTCTTCAACCAAATGTCACAGACTGGCAGACTTAAATAGCAGAAATTTATATTCTCAGTTCTGGGACTAGAATTCCAAGATAAAGGTGCCATCTGGGTTGGTTTCTAGTGAGCTCTCGCTTCCTGACTTGTAGAAGGCCATCTTCTGACTGTGTCCATACATGGCCTGTTCTCTGTGTACTTGCAAAGAGAGAGATATCTCTGGTATCTCTTCCTCCTTTTATAAAACCAAGTCTATGGCATTAGGACCCTACTCTTATGATCTCATTTATCTTTAGTTGTCTACTTACAGTCTCTGTCTCTAAATACAGTCACACTGGTTATTAAGACTTGACCATATGAATTTTGAGGTGGACACAATTCGGTCTCTGACATCATCATTTATTTAAATATTCCTTAATCTCTTTCTATAACATTCTGTAATTACTTCTTAAGAGAGATTTTCTGATAAGTATAATTTACATTTAGCTGTTATTGTAAATTTCATTACTTAAAATTTTATTATTTTCTTGTTAGTTTTTGGCATATACAAATGGAATCGGATTTCTATATAATGATTTCTTTTTAATTTAGGTGCCATTCTGAATTTTTATTTAATTCTATGCTTTATTCATAAGTTGGTTGAGGTATCTTTCTACAGAATTCTATCATTCTTTCAGATCCCTATTGCTTTGTTTTCTTTCGTTACATTACTGAATATGATCTTCAGTTGAACATTGAAAAGAAATGTAGATAGCTTATACCCCTGTGTAGACATTGAAGGCAGTAAATTGTGGAATATCTTCAGTGTGCAATAACTATCAACATAAATCTAGATAAGTAAATGACTGTTAAATGTTTTAACCATAACTATTATGTCTGCTCTTGATTTTGTAAGAATGTTTCTTGATAAAACTTTTTTTTCTTCAGAGGTTTTTGCTGTAGGGTGCATGCACTCACCAGAAAGACAGAGACAGAGAGACAGAAAGCAAGAAATCACCCCCCCAAGGGGATGACCACGCCACAGTCTCTTCTCCTCCATTCTCCTCCCGGGATCTTGGGCATGCACGCATACGTGCCCAGTGTGAGTTTAAGCTACCAGGTCTAGGACTCAAACCATGGTAGACTACATGAGAGTCCAGCGACATAGCCATTATGCCAACTTCTGGTCCTGATAAAGCTATTATTCCTAGGCCGGTGGTAGTGTGGTGGTTAAGGTGGCTGGATCCTCGTGGTCTACTCTGCAGTTTAGTCTCTTGGACCTAGCACCTTGAAAAATATGCCAGGTGTGTCTGCATTCAAGCATGCCCAAAATCCAGAAAGGAAAACTGGAGAAGAAAGTACTGTGGGATGAGCATTCCCCATGGGGGTTGGTCTGGGTTTTTCTCCTGTATTTCTCCAGCAAGTGCATGTCCCTTTTGGCAAAAGAAAAAAATCTAGACATTGATTTTTCTCACAAATGTGTTAATGTGGTAAGTCATCTTAACTGGTTTTCTGAATTTATGACATTTTCTCTATGTTACCACTGGTTTAGTTTTCCATTATGGTGTCACTGTCTTTACTACCAACAGCAGTATAGACTTATCCACATCTCTTTAACAGCTCAACTTTTAATATCCCATTTTCTCTTTGGGAACAAATCCATTCCATTTCCCAGGTTATACCATAATAAGTTCAAGTTTCAGCTTCATTTCACTTTTTGTAGACGACCAAAATCTCTCTACTTTTTACCTCATGAGAAAATGTAAATTTAAATTAATTCTTATATGTGCTGGTCTACCCAATATACATGTATTTAATTTTTCCCTCAGGGGAGAGAAAAAGTAGATATGGCTAACAAAGGTTTCCTCTCACATTAAAAGTTTAGAGAAAACATTTCTGTTTTCAAAATGTCTTCTAGGTCAAAAGCTCCAAGGGAGGGAGTTTTGTTATGTTACAAGCACAGGTGACACAAATTAATTGGAATCAAGAATATATTGAAGTAGCATTGTGGAGAATTCTTTCTTTTCAGTTGTTAGATAAATGCATTAGAACAAACAAAAAATGATGACCTTCGTAGATAAGGCTGCAATGAAGTAAAAATGCTTTCACTTCCTTTTTCACCCTGAAGGTTGATTTTTATCAGGGCACTTAAATGCATTTTGAAATAGTGTCTATGACCAGGGGTGAACTTTAAATTCACTTTTTAAATTGATCATTCTTACTAGTCAATTATAGTTTTAGAATTGTTGACTAACATTTCCTTATTAGTTTTAATATTAAATTAATTAATTTGAATTATCTAGAAAAGTGACATTTTAGTTTTAAACATGACATAGACATGTTAGCACTTGTGCAGTGTACATGACTATTAAGATGTGTACACTCTGTTGGAGTATGTTAATGTATGTTATTTATGCGCTAGTTTGTCCATTCAATTAATTTTATCTATTCAGAGATCACTTACTTTTAAATATACTGTTTATTGCAGGTTTTCCTGATGCTTAATCTGACCTTATTAGTTACTGTTTTTCCACTAGTACAATGAACTATACAGAACTCTCTGAATCTTGGATCAACTTTTTGTGTGTTTGCTATGTACAGACACTGTACTGGGCACTTTACTTACGTCATGCCATTTCACATAAACAAAAATTATATAAGGTAGGTAATATTCCTCTAACTTTCTATACGAAAAAAATGGAAACTCACAGAAGTTAAATAGCTTACCCATGGTCACATTGCCAGCTAGCAAAGTGAGTGATATTAAATCCAAGTCAATCAGTCGTCAAAATCTGGCTTGAAATAAAATTGGAGCCAGAGAGTAGCTAACTGCTTCAAGAATCATTAACTGATTCATGAAATATTTAATGAACACTTTAAGATAGCATGATGCATGCAATAGTTATGTAAGTAAAAGCATGATTACACAGGAATTCATAGCACAGGCTTCATAATCACTAAAGAGAAAATAAACTTTTTTTGTTTTAAATGTTTCTTCTGAGTCAAGCTTTATACGGGTGTTTGACATACACCATCATACCATCTCATTGGAACCCCATGAAAGAACCCCTCTGACGTAGCTGTTTTCATTTTCCTTTGATAACAAAGAAAATTGTTAAGTCAGAGGAGTTAAGAAACTTGTTTTAGGCTGTGTAGCTCATAGCACATATAAGGGACTTGAGATATTCCTAACCAATGATTCTAAATCACTCGGATTTTAAAAAATTCTTAATATCATGGCTACTTCCTGATAATTGAACCGCGGAGTCACTTAAAAGTATCTTCATGATAATTAAGTTCCACCTCTTCGGAGCAGAGTCAAGAATTAAGGCTCTTAATGCTCAGATCTGTGTTAGGTAACTGGTACTTCCAGTCTGTTATGTATTTGATCTATTATTACACAAAATTGTTGAATTAGATGCTCTCTAGTAACTTATATGGTTTATAATATACTTTTGTCTTGGAGTTTCCACTAAAATAATATAGAGATATGTCATTTTACATGTCATGGATTTATTCCATTCCAAGAGATTTCATGGAAATTCAAGTTAGCCAGGGGTGATAATTAATCACTCCAATAGTCAGAGCAGTATTTTAACATTTCGTATTAAATCACTGTCACTTGTTTTTTTATGTTCTCTCTTTCTTCATTTGACAGAAATGAATAGCGAAATGTTTATCCTGAGGGCCATATTGTTTCTCACTTTGTTGTAACTTTCCAAGAAACAATTTATAAAAGGGATTTAAATTTACCATTTTATCTCTAAAGCCTGGGGAGGGTGGAGTGATGCTGACATTTTATTATTTATTTAACTTCACTGTAAACCCTAATGAATTGTTTCAATATACAGTACAAAAAAGTTAACCTGATTAATTCTACATTTTTGTGACTCTTACCACTCCAATAAAAACACTATATTACAAAACATCCCTGTAAAAAGTTAACTTTCTTATCAGAAATGGAACAATGAGGTGACACTTGAATTCAATGGTCTGATCTCAATCTATTGACAGATACGGTTTTTCTGTTACTACATGTTAGATGGCGAGAATGGCAGAGATGGGCTTAAGTAGATGTCTCAAATGAAGATAAAGTAGTAGTTTTCTTCTAACATATTACTTTCAAGTTCTCTTAAACCTGGCCTATAATGGTAATTAACTTTCAGAATTGTAAATACATGGTGTGTGAAGTGGAGTTCTCATAGACTGCAAATTAAATTTAAATTATTTACAGCTCTCTATAAAAAAAACAAACAAACAAGACAATAAGATTTCACTTTCATGCTTAAGTCTTATGAAAGACTTTACATTCCCCTATAAGCCTTATACTGAAGGGAAAAATATTAAACATAAATTATAATCATAGAAAACACTATACTCCTTACTAAAAGCAATACGTTGTTATGTTATGCCAATACTACTACTTATCTTTGCTGATCAGACAGGCAACAGTTTTCTTATTATTAAAAAAAAACTTATGGCATCTAGGCACATTTGCTTCACATTCTAATCATTTAGAGAGCTAACTTCTCCCTAGATCCTTGACTATAGGCCTAGCATCTTTTTTATGTTTTGCCTTTTTCATGCATATCAATTGAAAGGCCTTAAACAAGTTACTTAACGTTTGTATAACTCTTCATTTTTTTTTATAAAGTGCAGACAATCATTCTTTCTATAAATATGGAAAATATTTAGCACAGTGCTAGTCATAGAATAGGGACTCAATAAATGTTATTTTTCATTGTCTACATGTCTTATATAAGGTAGGTGATAGGTTATTAGTGGAGGAATGAATAAATAAATGATTAGTGATAGAAAGCTATGTAAAATGAGTTTGTAGTTTTACTCCAGAAAACAACTAGCACAATGGAATTAAAAAAACATAAAATTATTCAAGATCCTTTATCTTACATGTTAGATTAATAAATTATCTTTTTCTAGCTAGTGACAATGTGATCTGTTTAAAAAAATCAGTGCAAACTGATCACTAATGCACCATCATAGTTACCACTTGCATTTTATTAGATCATTACTCTAAATGTTGACTCCTGCCCTATCTCATCTCCCTAGACATGGTATACCTTCCATCCCTTGATTTTAGTTTTAGCCAATTACTTTCTTTGGCATATGATATATTTGTTACATTTATAGATATCAAGAGTTCCCAAAGGTAAAATTGTAGACAGGTCATATCTTCACTCCATAAAGGGAATAGACTGAACAAAAGGGAATATTTAAAGTACCAATGTGGAGGGTCATCAGGAGGTATGGTAGTTTAAGGCACTGGACTCTCTCACATGGTTGACCACGATCAAATCCTGGACCTAGAGGCTTGAAAATCACACTGGTCACATGTGCACCCCAAATGCTAGGAAGAGAATAGAGAAGAAGGGATCCCGATTTGGCTAACCCCCTTGAGTGTTGATTTCTCACTTTCCCTCTCACTGTCTCTCTTAAAGGAAATGCCAGTGTAGGCTGGCCCCATAGCGTGATGGTTAAGAAAGCTGGATCCCACATGACCTACAGTGGTTTACAATCCAGACCCAATGGCTTGAAAACATGTCGAGGGTGTGCACATGCAGGCCCCCAATCTCAACAAAATGAAGAGGAGGAAGAAAACGGGTTGCAGAATGACCATGACCCATTGGGAGGTATTTTCTTTCTTTCTCTGTCTCTCTGTCTCTCTCTGACACAGGCACATGTCCTCTAGTAATTAAAAAACACTAATGTGATAAAAGTATTAATTAAAAGAGTTGCTTTTGGGGGCTGGCCTTGTAGTACAACCTTTAAATGCTGCACAGAGAAAGCTGGATTTCATATTGCCAGTTGGTGTTCAACTCCAGAACCTAGAGGCTTGAAAACCACAATGGGCATGCATGTGTCCAAGATCCTGACAAAACTGAAGACTGGAGGTCGAAGGATTGTAACGTGACCACGTCCTTTTCTGAGGGTGTATTTTCTCTCTTTCTTTCTCTGTCAGTCTCTCTCTGATGCATATGTATATATGTATGCACCCTCTGACTTTTCTTTTTTTTTTTTAAGACAAAAGAACAATAATGGTTACCTGGGAGTCAGCAGGTGAAGATGGTGGTTAAGGTGCTAGATTCCCATATGATAGACCTTGTTTCTAGTCCCGGACCGGGTGATTTGAAAATCGCACTGGGCTTGTGTGCATGCATGGCCAAAATTCCAAAAGGAGAATGGAAGAGAAGGGATTGTGGCAGGCCATCCCCCCTGGGGGTGATTTCTCACTTTTCCTCTCACTCTCTCTTTCTGTTCCTTGTTAGTAAGTGCACATGCCCTATGGCACAAAGCTAAAATAAATTAAATAACTAAGTAAATAACAAATAAATACATAAATGAATAAAGCTTACCTCCTCAAGCTAAGGGAAAGAAGCAATGTAGTACATTCTAAACCTAAGGTTCTTATGTCCCAAAAGATTCATGAAGGTAATAACAAATATCTGTGTGCTATTTTAACTACTTCAGAAAGCTTCAAGGAACTACAACATATATCAAATCTAATGATGCATAGGTTAAACCATATGAGAAATATCTTTGCTTTTGTTTGATATTTTATCAACTCAGTGCTAAAAATATCACACATATCACACACAAATGATAAAATCCCCATGTGACGTGAAGTATCTCTGAAATTTCACTTAATTTCAAATTGAAGGAACCATCCTAGAGATCTCTTTGACAGGTAGAGCAATGTAACTACAAAATGATCACAGTGATGGCATTTCTAAGTTGGGTAGCATATGAGTCTGGCCTTTCAGAATTTTCCTAAACTTTCACTTCCTGTGAGTTTTACAAGGTTATTATAGCCTTTGAAAAATAGAAATATATTTTAGAGTGCTGTTTCCTGGAGCCAATCGATGAATTCATGACTTTCATTAGGCTTGTTGGTTCTAGGAAGCTTGTGAGTAGAGGAGTATTTACAAAAGGGTTTGTAACCTTAATTTTACATAGTTCTATATCGATATCCAACAGACTAGGATAAACTCAGCTGAACAAACTTTGCTGTAAAATTGATGTGAATGTGGTCATTAGAATGAGATTCACAGCATGATAGAATCTATGCACAGACTGCAGTAGAACAAAATGTTGCTTCTCACACATTTCTGATAGCTGGAGCAGCTCTGTTTGGTAACTCCATCTGGCTATTCCCTTTTTTTAAGAGATATGGAGAAATCTAATTTTCTGAGATTTAGTCATTGCACTTTAACTTACTACCTCTTTCTTCTTTTCCACTTCAGGAACCTACATTTGATTTTACAGACCAGCAAACCTAGTGCTGTGATGTGTCATGCCCAGTTACTTCAGTCACATTGAGTTCATTATGGACATAACCTAATGCAATGTGACTGATGTAATCAGACATGATGTATCACACAGTGAGGTGTCACCCTGAGATACCTAAAGAGACATCTATTTTTCTTTTAACATATTTAAAAGTTGAGAGACAAGAAAACAAACAGATGAGTCAATCTGAGAATAGTTTATGAAAAATTAAGTTATAGAAAGGAGCAAAAAGTAAAAACAATTTTTATCTCAGATTAGAAAATTTTAAGGTGAGTGTGCATGTTATTTATGTTTATGTGTGCGCATTAATATGTTACCAGTGGTAAACTTTAGTATTTTCACTTTAACTTTCTAAAACTATTTTTTTAAAAGAAAAAAAAAACATTGAAAATAATTTTAAAATAAAGGTAGTGTTAGGATCGCAGATGGCATATGGGTTGCGTTGCTGAACTCCCATGTAGTCGACTGAAGTTTGAGTTCTGGACCCGGTGGCTTAAACTCACGTCCGGTTCATGTGTATGCGTGCCCAAGATCCCGAGAGGAGAATGGAGGAGAAGGGATTGTGGTGTGGCCATTCCCCTAGGAAATGATTTCTCGCTTTCTGTCTCTCCCTCTCTGTCTCTCTGGCAAGTGCACACAGTCTATAGCAAAAACTCTCTCTAAAAAAATAATGTCACTATAAGTATCTCTGTGCATTATATAAAACAGGCTATACAAAGTTGGTGCTTAAAACAACGGTTTATGTGGCGAGGAAGTGAAACATAATTATGTGGAGTGTTTCCTGATAATATTTCCAGTATTGCTATTATATGCTATGATTATACTAAGCCAAACATAACTTGTTAAAAAGGACTTGGGACTAATGTCTAAATAAGGAGCAGCTATTAGCTCCCTATTAATTAGGATTCTAATTGCAGTAATATTATGAGTTAATAATCGTTAGTTAAGTAACTCTCTGCACCTAGTTGAAACCTGTCATTTGGGAAATATATTGAATGAAGTGGGTCTGTATTTATAAATTTTAATAAAATACTGTTGTCTACACAACTACTATTTCAGATGTGCATGTCTGCTTTTTAAGACTATACATTCAAAAAATGTAAAAAAATATCACTCAGGAACTTAATGTGATTATGTAGCTAAGAAATGATGATGACTTGAAATGAAGTTGAGACAATGAGGTAATCGATCTCAGGAAGATTTTTGTCATTGATTACCAAGTTATAAACATGATTCTTATCAATAAGTTGAAAAATAGACGTCACAAATTTTTAATAATTATTTCTTTTTGTATTTATGATAGAATGCATGCATGTTCACCTGAGAGAAAGAAAGAGAGAAAGAGAAAGAAAACACTTCCCCCATGGGGACTGGTCATGCCATGACCCTTCTTCCAATTCTCTATCCCATCAGAATACTGGTTATGTTGCCATTGAGGCTGAGATCCAAACCCCGATCAGTCATGTTGTATTTGGCTTTCTCTACACAGTACTTAACCACTGTGCTATGAAGCCAGCCTGGAAAAACATTATTTTTTTTTTTATGGACTAAATTAAATATAGGAAACTTAACAAATTAATTTTGTTAATACAGTGCCTTCATTTAATTGCTTATTTATTTATTTACTTAGTACTTTAAAAAAATTGCTCTGTAAATTTATTCATTGTAGCACATGTGTACACATGAGAGAAAGAGAGAAGTACTCTCAACACAGTCTCTCTGCCTTCAGCTTCTCAGGATCTCGGGGATGTGTCCACATACCTGTCATGTTTTTAAGTAGACTCAGGGATCTGAACCCCTGTCTGTTATGTGACTTCCAGCTCTACAGTTCAGTTACTACCAATTGTGTCACCAGGCTGAGCCTATTAATGGAGTGTCTTCTACTTAAAAACAACCAAACCAAACCAAGCAAAACAAAACAAAACAAAAGAAATAAAACAAAAACAAAAGCAAAAGCCACACAGGGAATAACAACAAAATGAACTGCCTACAGTCACCCAGAAAGTGAATGAAACAGAGCAGCCCTTAGGAAAATTATGTATTGTGAAATTTTAAGTTCTGATTTTTTTTTTTTTTTGAGAGATTTTGCTATAGGGTGCATGTGCTCGTCAGAGTGAGACATATAGAGACAGAGTGACAGAAAATGAGACATCACCCACTAGGAGGATGGCCACCTTGCAATCTCTTCTCCATTCTCCTCTCGGGATTTTGGGCATACATGCACATGTGCCCAGTGTGAGTTTTAAGCCACCAGGTCCAGGACTCAAACCACATTCGACTATGTTGGAGTCCAGCGATTTTAAGAATTATGCCATGAGACATAAAGAGACAGAGTGACAGAAAATGAGACATCACCCACTAGGAGGATGGCCACCTTGCAATCTCTTCTCCATTCTCCTCTCGGGATTTTGGGCATACATGCACATGTGCCCAGTGTGAGTTTTAAGCCACCAGGTCCAGGACTCAAACCACATTCGACTATGTTGGAGTCCAGCGATTTTAAGAATTATGCCATCTCCTGGCCCCCGAAGTTTTACTCTGAATGTAATTTTTAACTCAAAATTATGCCTTACTGGAGTTTTACAAATTAAATTGTGGGCTAGCAGGTGACATGATAGTTAAGGCATTGGACTTCCACATGGCAGACCGCTGTTTGAGTCCCAGACCTGGTGGCTTACTTTCTCACTTTCTCTGTCTCTCCCTGTGAACACACATGCCTTATAGCAAATATAAAATAATATTAATTTTAATGAATAAAATAAAATAAATACTCTTTTAGAAAAGTTAAATTTTTCTGCATGGTAATGATAGAAAAGAAATTGATCACTCCCCTTCCCTGTTCCTCTTCATAACTAATTCCTTTTGTCTAGAAACAAGGTATTAACTCTGTCATTTTCACCATCCTAAATAGTGTAATTACACTAGTAGTAGTCATTTTTTCTATTTTTAAATTAATTGGTAACTTTCTAGTATGGAAGTTGAAGGTTTAGTTTTATATTTTCCACTCCCAATAAATGCGCATATTCTTTTTCTTCTCTGTTTCATTTTACAAGGAGACTTCAAAAAGTTTGTGGAAAACAGAATTAAAGTGTGGCTTTATTTTGATCTAAAATATTTTCAAATCTAGGTCAGCTGGTGGCATAGTGGATAAGGTGACTGGATCCCACATGGCCAACTGCACTGTTGGAGTCTCAGAACTGGTGGCTTGAAATACATGCCAGCCGTGTGTGTGTGTGTGTGCGTGTGTGTGTGTGTGTGTGTGTGAGCCCAAAATCCTGATGGGAGAGTGGAAGAGAAGGGATTGCAGGGTAGCCATCCCCTCTGGGGGTGTTTTCTCACTGTTCCTCCCTCCTCCCACCCCCCTTTCTCTGTCTCCAGAGATGCCTGGAGCCTCTAGAAAACAAACAAAATTTCAGATCCATGCATAGTTATTTCATACTACACATATCCATTAACTTTTTGAAGACAATCTCATATTTAAATCATGGTATTTTTCATTATTGACTCTGTTCTGGAAATGTTTTATTTTTTCTAGAATTAAAAATGACCTGCTTTTTATTTTATCATCTTGGTTGTCTATGAACCTTTAAGTAGTCCGTAAGTAAACTCTTTCTCAGCAATGTAAATTGTTTCAATACGTTTGTAGATAACAAATTATATGGGTTTTCCCCCTTTATTTGTTTCCCTTTCTTTGATCTGGAAGGGATTCCTCCTGGTACTGTCTTTTCTTTGTTACAATATGGACTACAACATAGCTTTTATGAAGTTGCCTTTCCTGAAAATTCATTCCATTACTCTTTTGAATTCCTTGTCCTTGCATTCCTTTATTTGGACTACATCCTTGTCTTCTTGAGTGTATTCTCAAATTATTTATTATTTTCTGGAAAAAGCGAATGAGAAATTACTTGATTTTTTGTTGTATGTACTCACTGGAAAGACAGAGAGAGCAAGACAGAAAGTGAGAAAGCATCCCCATGAGTAATAGTACCATTCAATTCCTTTTCCTTCATCCTTACTGCCTCTCCGGATATAGGGACTTCATACACAAGCACCACGTGTGTTTCTGAGACTTGAACTGTGTGGATGGTCATGTGGAGCCAGCCACTTTGACCACCACTCCACAGGCAAGTCTGGGAAGTTTTATATGATTTCATGTCTCAAAATGTCTTTATTCTAATGTCATTCCTGATTGATAGTATGATTGCTTTCAGAGAATACATTATATTGATAAGTCATCTTCATTCAGAATCTTGAAAGCTATGCTCTTCAAAAAAATTGCTAGAGGATATGTGCACTGATCAGAGAGAAGAGAGTAAGAGTGAGTGGGCAAGGAACCCCTAACAAGAATGGCCACACCACAATCCTTTCTCCTTCATTTCTTCTTTCAGAATTTTGAGTGCAGAGACACACACACATATGTGCACACACACATACACACACACACATACACACACACACACACACACACACACACACACACACATATACCAGGCATGTTTCTCAAGCCCATGGTCTGGGACTCCAACCCTGTGGTCAGTCGTGTGATATTCAGCCACCTTACCAACCAAGCCACTCACTGGCTGGCCCTCTATGCTACTTGTTATTTTAGTTTTCAATATTGCCAAGTGAAATCCTTCTGACTTGTGATCCTTTGAACATGACTAGATTGTGTTTCTTTTCTTGGAAGCTTTCAGGATTATTTCTTGGGATCAGCAGATGCTGTCATGGTTATGTTGCTGATCTCCCACTTAGTCAACTGCGGTTCGAGTCCTAGACCTTGACGCTTAAAATAGGTTGGGTGCATGTGCATGTGTGCCCAAAATCCTGAGAAGAGAATGGAGAAGGAACTGCAGTTTGGTCATTCCTCTGGTGGGTGATTTCTTGCTTACTGTCTCTCTCTGTCTCCGGCAAGTGCATGCATGCATGCACCCTATAGCAAAAATCCCTCTCTCTAAAAACAAACAAATAAATAAATAAACAAAGATTGTCTCTTTATCTTTATAATTCAAATTTAATTGTGTGTGTGTGTATGTGTGTGTGTGTTAGTGTAGCTACGTTTCCATTCATTGTGATGAGAACTCTATGAGGCATTTCAGCCTAGAAACTCATATTTTTAAGATCTTCAAGATGATTTTTATTACTTTTGGTATGTGTTCTAATCTTTTTGACCTTTATTTCTCCTTCTTCCCTTTTCTTCTTTTTTTCTTTGCTTTTTTGTACATTGTGAGGGATTCAATTTTATCCTTCTTTTTATCCCTTGCTTTGTCTTTTACTCTCTCTTTTAGTATATGAGAAGACTTCAAAATGTTTGTGAGAAAATGAAATAAAATTATAAAATTATGAGGTTATCTTGGTGCAAATGTTTTGTAAATGCACACATACTTTTATTTTTGGAGAGGTTTTTGCTATAGGGCATGTGCACTCACCAGACAGACAGAGAGAGACAGAGAGAGTGAAAGCAAGAAATCACCCCCCCAGAGGGGATGGCCATGCAGCAATCCCTTGTCCTCCATTCTCCTCTCAGGATCTTGGGCACGCACGCACTCACACCCAGCATGAGTTTAAGCCACTGGGTCTGGGAATCGAACCGCAGTCGACTATACGGGAGTCCAGCGACATAGTCATTATGCTAACTGCTGGTCCCAACACACATACTTTTTCATAATATGCAGTTTCCATACTTTTTAAAGATCTCATGTGTGTATATGTACGTATATGTATCATCCTTTTATTTATTTATTTATTTAAATAACTTTTTTTAACTTTCAAGATATAATTAAAAGTGTTCATTTTTGTCTTTCTGTTTTGTTTTGTTTTGTTTTATTTCCTCATGTCAGACTCTTTCTTTATGATTTAAAAAAAAAACTCACACACTTGGCTATCTTTCATAGCTATAGGGAGGTTCTAAACTTGATTGGGAGGGTTATGTGCCTTGTTGAGATTTGTATATTGTTTTTTTTTTTTTGGAGAGATTTTCACTGTAGGGCGCGTGCGCTCGCCAGACAGACAGAGAGAGACATAGAGACAGAAAGCGAGAAATCACCCCCCAGGGGGGATGGTCACGCCGCAATCCCTTCTCCTCCATTCTCCTCTCGGGATCTTGGGCACGCATGCACACGCGCCCGGCGTGAGTTTTAAGCCACCGGGTCCGGGACACGAACCGTGGTCGACTACGTGGGAGTCCAGCGACATAGCCATTACGCTAACTGCTGGTTCCCGAGATTTGTTTATTGTTTTTCATTGTACAATAATTTTGCTAAGATGGTTTCATTGAAGTTCCTCAAATAGCCAGTTCTTCCCCACTTTCATTTCCTTAATAAATTAATCTATATTATTATGGCAGTGGGTAAAAATGCTTCTCTGACAAGAATGATAAATATATTTTTGCAGGACTCTTCCTACGTTAATTTAAAATAACTTTAATAGCAATTCATGTTAAATACAGAGTTAGATTTTCGTGTTTTTTCTTTCCCTTTGTAAGCTGCATTTATATTTATATAAGCTTTTTGTAAACACAACATTATTACTAGTTATTATTATTAATAATAGCATTATTAATAATGGCCAGAATAAATTTTTAAATGCACTTGGCTGAGCTTAGTCTCACCACTTTCTCTGATTCATTCTATTAAACTATTTTTAAATACTCATAGATTCATAGGAAGTTTCAAAAATAGTATAGAGAGGTTCCATAGACCTCTAGTTTCCAATGGTTAGAATGTTTCCTATAGGATTGTGTGATTTTTATGCAGATCCATAATTAATAATTGTACTTTTAAGCATATGAGGCTGTTGTTATTCTACAGTGGTAGATAAGAAGCATTTTAATAGTGAGGAAAGATAAATCTGTCTATATGAAGATACATAGGGAAAATTACAGAAACCTCTGTGATAGAAAGGTTTCAGAGCTCTTCTAGAAGAACTGGCAAATTGATTTCAATGTGCAGAAATCCTCTGCTTTTTGCCAAATGCTTTATTAAAATAAAGATTAGTGAAATCATATGACATATTGATATGGAAATCCATGATCCAGCCTTCAAAATTCTGATAGAGATTGAAAACAATATGGAATTTAAGGAATGGAATTGATATTTTTTCCTTAAATAATTAAGTAAACACCATTTTTAAAAATAATTATTTTATTTAACTTTATTTATTTTAATTTGACCAGAGAACTGCAGTTAGCCATGTGGGAGTCCAGCGTCCTTAACCACCACGCCACTTGCCAGCCCTGTAAACACCATTTTAAAATTATGCACATATGTGTTTCTGTGTTCCTGAGTACATGAAGTCTTCTATAAAATTGAAATAAACTCTTATCAAAGAGATCTTAGAATGAACACAAACTTCCCTTCTTGCAGAGAATTAAACCAAGGTCTGGAGAGATGCAATAACTCTCCCAAGTCACATCTAAAACTTCTGTCTTCTGGGTCAGTGTTTAGTCATGTATAATTAATTGATTAACCTACCATGCAATACCACCATATTGAATATGCAAGATAAATAACAATATGTAAAATATGAATAAGGCATTATACACTTACTACAGTATACAGTCACGATATCAAACTAAAATTTTACCTTCAATCTTTGTTTACTTGTTCAGTGTAATTCGGTGTAGTTGATGTATTTGGCAGCATTTGATCAAGAACAGACAACCACATTCATTCAAAAACGAAAAGAATGGGAGTGAAAGTCTCTTTGATCTTTCAGAAGTTTTTGATCTTTCAGAAGTTTTTCTAGATCAAATAATGTTAGCGTAGAGCAGAGAGGAATGAGACTGGGACAAGGTCTAAAAGAACGCTTACCACTCACACATTAGAAAGACAAATTAGCTTCAGTGGGATCTAAAGGAATCCATACAAGTTATGTTTGTTTTAGTTTTGTTGGTTTTCTTGTTACAACTACCATGCTCCCTTTTAACCATTCCCTTGTTCATAAAAAGCATATATAATCTTTCTTCAATTAGTTGTAGAAAATTCAGAAGTGTTAGGTTTCAGATTTGTTTGATCTTTCATACAAATAGACCTCACATCTAGATAGTAAGATGTCAAAATTATTTAAAGATTTTCCCCAGCATTGTTTTTGAACAATTACCTCCTGGAGACACATAAGCCACAAAACTAATCTGAATTTACTATGTAGGGTTTTCTGCCTTTATATTTCTAAATATAAAGGTTGACTTTAGGCAGTGATTTTGATTCAGTGGCTCTTGGACAGGTTATGACCAGTACGAGGCAGCACATCCTGTTTTTAGGTACAGATCGCATATGTAAAATACTTAGCTCACTATCTCAATATAGTAGATTTTAACAAATGTGAGCTGTTCTTCCTTTATCTCTATATTTATTTGTTTCTTCCACCAGGCTGTGGGTTGCTCAACAGCAGTATTCATGCCAGTGCTATCCCTGTGGAGTACATTATCATTCAGTACACAGACTGGCACATTACAGGCACAGCCCTCAAGAAAAACTTGTCATGCTTTTTCACTGTTCTAGAAGGTATTGCTGTATGGAGTTTTATTTTGGGGGAGAGAGTTGAACCTATGATCCATGCAAAAGTAGAGACTAATGAATGTATCTATATGAGAGTTCTTCAAACTTGAGGGATTAACATGAGAGAGATAAGCCATATATGAAAGTATCAGTTAATACATATAAAGTGTGTTATAGCTCTAAATGATAGTATATAATTCATACGGGCTGAGACTTCTTTTAGATCAGAGCCCATGCTTTCTACTTTTGAATAACTCCTTAGTATTCCAAATAGTATCATATTCCTAGATATAACTTAATAAATACTCAGTTGATTGATTGCAAGGATCTTTGCCCTTTAAGATAAAATACTGCTAAAATTTTCACTTCTCAAGTTATTTTTCTTTCCCCTAGCTTATACTAATAAGCACTCAGTAGAAGCCTAATGTTTTATGCAATATGTTATTTGGATTTGAAAAAGGAAATGCTGTGAACATAGTGAACAAATGTTGGGATGTTAAATTTTATGAATATATTTAGTAAAGGTCTTCACACAGAGTAAACCCAAGGCAGATATTTCTGACTATATTCAATCTATGCTTTTTCTATTCTTTTCCTAGCATTCTCTGTGGTGTGTGTGCACTTCTCAGGTTCACTGATTAATAATATTTCTAAGTTGCCATTGGTTTCAGAGATGCTTGCTCATCTGATATTACTGACTCTTAAGTTGTGATTGATATGATCACAAAAGAAGAACAACAGCAAAAAAATAAGGCACAGACACACACTCACAATCTGAGACCTAACCCCTTGATGACTGTGAAGTCCAGGAAGAGACATTTGTGCTTAGTAGGTATGAACAAAGGCAAACAACTGGCTCAGAATTTAATTATAAAGGAAACTGGGCCAAAACGGCATGGTTATTCTAGTTCACGTAGGTCTTTTTTTTTTTTTTTTTTTTTTTTGGAGTTTTTTCTTTTAGTTCCACCAGGCTGTGGGTTGCTCAACAGCAGTATTCATGCCAGTGCTATCCCTGTGGAGTACATTATCATTCAGTACACAGACTGGCACATTACAGGCACAGCCCTCAAGAAAAACTTGTCATGCTTTTTCACTGTTCTAGAAGGTATTGCTGTATGGAGTTTTATTTTGGGGGAGAGAGTTGAACCTATGATCCATGCAAAAGTAGAGACTAATGAATGTATCTATATGAGAGTTCTTCAAACTTGAGGGATTAACATGAGAGAGATAAGCCATATATGAAAGTATCAGTTAATACATATAAAGTGTGTTATAGCTCTAAATGATAGTATATAATTCATACGGGCTGAGACTTCTTTTAGATCAGAGCCCATGCTTTCTACTTTTGAATAACTCCTTAGTATTCCAAATAGTATCATATTCCTAGATATAACTTAATAAATACTCAGTTGATTGATTGCAAGGATCTTTGCCCTTTAAGATAAAATACTGCTAAAATTTTCACTTCTCAAGTTATTTTTCTTTCCCCTAGCTTATACTAATAAGCACTCAGTAGAAGCCTAATGTTTTATGCAATATGTTATTTGGATTTGAAAAAGGAAATGCTGTGAACATAGTGAACAAATGTTGGGATGTTAAATTTTATGAATATATTTAGTAAAGGTCTTCACACAGACTAAACCCAAGGCAGATATTTCTGACTATATTCAATCTATGCTTTTTCTATTCTTTTCCTAGCATTCTCTGTGGTGTGTGTGCACTTCTCAGGTTCACTGATTAATAATATTTCTAAGTTGCCATTGGTTTCAGAGATGCTTGCTCATCTGATATTACTGACTCTTAAGTTGTGATTGATATGATCACAAAAGAAGAACAACAGCAAAAAAATAAGGCACAGACACACACTCACAATCTGAGACCTAACCCCTTGATGACTGTGAAGTCCAGGAAGAGACATTTGTGCTTAGTAGGCATGAACAAAGGCAAACAACTGGCTCAGAATTTAATTATAAAGGAAACTGGGCCAAAACGGCATGGTTATTCTAGTTCACGTAGGTCTTTTTTTTTTTTTTTTTTTTTTTGGAGAGATTTTCACTGTAGGGGGCGTGCGCTCGCCAGACAAGACAGAGAGGGAC
>NW_006203847.1:810166-820460 GCF_000334495.1 Tupaia belangeri chinensis
GATGGCCATGCTGCAATCCCTTCTCCTCCATTCTCCTCTCAGGATCTTGGACACCCCCGCACCCGCCCCCAGCGTGAGTTAAGCCACCGGGTCTGGGACACGAACCGCGGTCGACTACGTGGGAGTCCAGCGACATAGCCATTACGCTAACTGCTGGTTCCCGTTCACGTAGGTCTTGACAGCAGTTTAGCCTTGAGATTCCACATAGAAAGTGACAAGGGCCAATGAGCAATTTTCATAAAACTTTGTCTATTATATTTATATTTTAGGATATATAAAAAAGAGTATAAAATGGTTGGGTCCAGCAGAAGGCGTAATGGTTACATCACTGGACTCCCACGTAGTCGAAAGCAGTTTGAATCCCGTACCTGGTGGCTTATAACTCAGGCTGGGTGCTTGTGCATGCATGCTTAAAACCTCAAAAGGAGAATGGAGGAGAAGGGATTGGGGCATGGCCATCCTCCCTAGGGGGTGATTTCTCGCTTTCTGTCTCTCTCTGTATCTCCAGGGAGCACATGCGCCCTATAGCAAAAATCTCTCCCCCAAAATAAAAAAGAATATAAAATGGTTATTGCACTCAAGTTGTTTGTAGTCTACAGAAGGAAACAGAGATACAGGCAACAAATATAGAGTTGACATCTAATCGCTTAAGAAAAGAAGAAACAGAATATAAAGAGTAACATACAAGAAACACAGACAAAATGTAGTGTGAGACAAATAAAAAAATAAAGCAGGTAAAACCAAGGGGAAGGCTTAAAGGAGGATATAACTTTGGTGGTGATCTTTGCAACATGGGAATGACATTGACACACAAGTCATTAAAGAGAGAATATTGCTGTAGACCCCAAACATGAAAAATGAGTGTGAATTAAGGCACATGAGATGATTAAAAAAAAAATGATGCAGTGGAAATCTACAGAAAGAAGATGCAGTCAGATGACACCAACACTTTCAGCCTAGGGAATGGCAATGTAGAGAATACAAAAGAAACAGGACTAGATATAAAACCAGTATGGATGAGCTGAATATCGGGAGTTAAATACATTATGAGAAAGTGCGCAGGTGGGAGCAACTCACCATTAAATAACAGCCCATATGATTCTAAGACAAACTCCAAGTCAAGCACTGGTGAATCGATGCACAGACATAAAAGATGATAATAACTTAAAACATCATTTGGACTCATATCTTTATTATTATTTTATTTGCAAAAAAAAGTGTTTAAAGGAATTATTGAGAAAGTATCTGAGACCCACTTTCATACAACATTAAGCATTTGGAGCTTATTTAAATAATTTAATTAAAAATCATCCTTAGATCTATATTGTGTGAAAATTTAGGGGCCTGAGAATTTTTTTTTACCAGAAAATAAGAGGTTTGGCAGTGAGTTCTCCACATATTCAAGTATTTTTGTTTGGTTGGTTTGGTTTGGATTTTCAGGTGTGTTATCTTATGGAAAGTCAGAAAATGGGTGTTTTCAGAAGTCCAAAGCTTCATTTTTAATGCACACCAAGAAATGAAAAATTTGGGGGGAAAATACAAATAGTTGTAGGCATGGCTACACAGTACTGAAGGACATGTTGCAACCTACCAGGCACACCTAAGGACTGGGATCTTTTTGACAAAGGTCACAACATGTGCAAATGCCGAAGGTGTTTATAATTAGAATATAATCACATTGTTAGCCGCTGGAGAACTTCTGTGGCCTATTCCCTGGTTATTAAAATCCAGCTATTAGAATTTACCTTCGTAGACTGCAATGTGAAGACAGTTAAGAGTAACTGTAGCAGCCGTATTCGCAGATGCAGAGAATGATAGTTCTAACTGGGGTAAAAACATGTTTTTCTTGAGAAAACACTATAGGCATGATTTGAAGGCAAAAAGAAAAGGGCAATTGCGCAATTCACTATTTACACTACCATAATCACTGTCTGATGGTAATTGGCATCGGAAAGGATGACATTTCTTTTGCAGACAAGAGTGGTTTCCAGTAAGCAGTGACCGCTGAATTTTGTTTCTAATGCATGCTTCCTCAATCATAGGGACTGGAACAAAACAGCCTGTATTATTTCGGTAATTAATGCTCACTGTTGAAATAAAATATGCCAAAATCTCAATAGCTCGTAGAAAAGCAGACGTTTCTGGATGGACATCGCACTTTCACAGCTTTACCCAAAGCAGTGATTCAGACATCCAGCCTCCTTCAATTTAGTAGCTCTTTCAATGCCAACGACTTCCTTAAAATACTGCATTAGATACCACATATTTAGCCAGCTGATGGAGAGAGAGAGAGAAAGAGAGAGATCTCATAAAAGACAATATGGGCTTTTAGCAGCCCAGTCTGGAAACGAAATCCATCACTGCCCACATTCCATTCGTCACATGGCACTATCTAGATGCAAAAGGACGGGGAAATATAGTCTTAATGTGTATAGGAGGACAAGGAAATGGTGTGGAAACTGGATTTTCAACATGTCACGATATAGCATAGATTATTGAAATTTAATTACATCCACAAGGGAAAGCATGAAACATTCCTGAGGAAAATTCCAATACAATGGCTGATTTAGAATTACACGCTTTTTGCATAAAAGGAGAACGACTCATTAGTGAGTTCCTCTGGCACACATTTCAGCCTGTGTGACTGTGGCATGTTCCAGTGAGAGCACTTGACTGGGAGTTTAGGTACTTGTTGTCTTCACTTTATCACCAGGGGCTCATGTGACGTTCGGTACAAACTGTGACTATTGCAATCCTACTCTTGTCATCCGTAAAACAGAACTATGAATTCTAGTCTTCATATTTTTCAATTTACGTAAGATTCCTTTGATAGATCAAAAGGAAAAGCAGCATAATGCACACAGCTTACCAGAACTAACATGTGGGAATGGATCCTATGCCTTCCCTTTTTCCCTTTCAATTCTGATTTCTCCTGGTTTCCGTCTTATCACACAGGAGCGTTGCTAAGTAGCATATGATGGCCCGATAAGGGAGGTTTTATGAAAATTTCCATCTCTGTACTTTCCTTTGGTTACCTCAGAATGAACACATGAGTACTTTACAGACAAGGAAATAGATCTCACAGGCCAGGCCTTCTGAGAGATGCTGGACCTAATAAACAGCAGGCAGAAATAATAAATTTTGCTTTAGTAATCTCTAGCTGAATTCATACTTCTTTTAAGGTATTTTAAAAATAAGCTTTTTAATACTGGAAACAAAGACAACTGGATCTCAAAGTAGAATAACTACAGATCTTTTCAATCTTCTTTTTCTTTCAATTTATTTTTAGTGCCACTTTCAATGAAAATATTTTCATGAATCAGATCAGCAGAGCTTCATATTAGCATATTCTAAATGCAACATAGGTAGCTCAAGAGTTATTAAATAAAGGAGTTCCAGGTAGCATCTGAATAGGTATTGACAGAAGTGAAATTAATAATTAGCCTTTAAGGCAAGGCTTTTATACATTTTTTCTAAGTATTTCAAATGCATTTTTTGTGCACGAGTCTTTGTTTGATTCCAGGACTATGAAATAGGGGAGGTTTGTAAAAGGTCAACATAATTTTTAAAACCACAAAGAGGCCAGACCATTGAATATGTTAAAATAATTAAATAGGAGGCCATTAGACTGAGATCTAATACCCAGGATTCTACTGCAAGCAAAGGAAACCTAATACAGACTCATTTCCTATAAGCGGCTTATTTAAAAGAAATTGAAACTTAAGCTCAAACAATCACAGGTGGCCAACTGGGTATTAGTTATATTGTCTAGAACTTCCCACTGGTGTCGTCCAAACAAGGCGATTATCCACATTTTAACCAATAATTTATTTAATCTGCTTCTATATTCACCTTATAAAAGTTTTCTCTTTAACCCTCTTAAGCAGAAGTCCCCGAAACACGTCCAGTTTGGAGTTACCAGATTTATAAACTGCTATCTACTCAGATAAACTCTTAAAAATTTTAATGAGCCAAAGTATATCTCTCTTTTTTTTTTTTCCCAGAGAGATTTTTTGCTATAGGGCTGTGCACTTGCCACAAAGGCAGAGAGAAAGCGAGAAATCACCCCCTGGGGGAATGGCCCCACCACAATCCCTTCTCCTCGATTCTCTTCCTGGGGTTTTAGGCATGCGTGCACAGATGCCTAGCATGGATTTCAAGCCACTGGGTCTGAGACTCGAGTCAAGGTCGACTATGTGAGAGTGTAGTGACATAACCATTGCACCATCTGCTGGTCCCCAAAGTTTATCTTTCCATGTATAATAATGATATCTTTAAGTATATCGATGAAAGATAAATATATTAAGGTAAACTTAATAAAATCTCCAGTATTACAACCAATTCAATATAATTTGAATATGTAGTTATTAAGCACCAATTATCAGCAATTTGTACTAATGCTGCAGCCAACTAATATTAAATCCGGAAAATATTTCTATTTCAATGATTTGGGTGGGTGGCTTTTTTTCCCTAAAGATGAAGACAGAGCCCCTCTATCCAACCAGGTAATTCAGTTAAAAAATATTTATTTATTGGACATCTGCTGAGTGTGTGACATTAAACAAAGATCTAGAGGAATACATAAAAATATACAGGAAGCAAAATCTTGTTCTTACCTCTAAGTGAACATGATTAAGGAGACAGAATGTACCTTTAAAAAATGTTTAAATAAAACTAGAAAACAGTAAGTAAACATATTTTTCTAACTGCAAGATACATTATTTTAAAGAGAACCTTGCACCTTAAAGATATGGTAAGATTTCAGGAATATTAATAGGTGGTTGGGATTTTGCTTGGGGACAATATGCTAGGCAGGTGTAGAATAGTATGAGAAAAGTATAGAGGTTATAACATGTGGGGAAAATGAGGATGTTGACTAGAACTGGGAATTCTTATTTGTTGAACAGAACAATAGGTGGCCAAAGCAGAGAACTAAAATGTAGTCAACTCTGCAAGCCTGGATGTGGTTGGTTTGCTAAACTCAATTCGATAGAGAATTACAAGATTTTTACACAGGTCAAGGCTATCATGAAAGTGTTGCTGGGATAGCCATATAGGATCAAATCTTGCAGACTAAACAAAAGTCTGGTGTTCCAGAAACCCCACTCTCCCCATATTTAATTCTATTTTAAACTTTTGAATTCTTCTTTCTTTTTATTTGAGCAGTTAAAGGATCTATGTAAAAGCAATAAGATGTGGTGACTAAGGGCCAGCCATTGGTGTGGTGGTTAAAGCAGCTGGATCTCATGTGGCTGACTGCCTGATTTGAGTCCTGGACCCAGTGGCTTGAAAAACACATGCATTCCTAAAATCCTGAAAGGAGGGAGAAAAGGAAGAGAAAAGATTGTGGTGTTACCTTTCCCCATGGGCAAGGAATGCCTTCTCACTTTCCTCCTTTTTCTCTCTCTCCTGCAAGCACACGTGCCCTCTGGCACATTTAAAAAAAAAAAAGTGGTGGTTAAGAACCTGCTTCTTAGTCCAAAATGATTGGTTTTCCATCCTGACTCCACTGCAGTTTAACTCAGTAATTTTGGTCAAATAACTTAACCTCAGTTTCCCTCAGTTTTCTTGTTTATGTAGTGGAGATAACTATAGGGCTATTAATACTAACTGTTTTTTCTAGGGTTGTTATGTTGATTACAATTCCAAACTATTTAAAAGCACTTGGGATTTTACAATGCTTTACACATAGTAAGCACTCAATAAAAGTTACTATTTTATTACTGCAGTCTCTTCTGCCAAAAGTGCACGTGGCTCTTCGTGTTTACAAAACGGCTTGAGCTATGTAGTTAATAATTCACTTTTTCAGAAGAAAGTCAATGAATTGTGAGAAGAGACCCTGAGTCTCCCACTAAAGATGAAGATATATATTTTAAATAAGTCAACCTGAAAATAAACAACAAATGTGTCACTAAACTAAGATAAACTCAGAGAATACAGTCAATTCCCATTTTAATTCAGTGGGTTTCCATGCATTTGTGTGTACACAGTTAAATTCAACAAGTTCTTAAAAGTGTTTGTGCTGTGAATCCCACAGTATTTATGAAGCACTGAGATGGTCATAACAAATACAAACTGTGGGCCCAGTTCTCAAGAAATTGCTTTCTTTTTAACATGTATAAAAAATACCCAGGTCAAAATCAATCTTGTCCCATGAAGAGTCTCATAAATCAAAACTTAAAAAAAAAACAACTTGGATCTTACAATACGAATGTTATTATTTTCCCTAAATAAGTGATATAAAAAGGATCAACTGGATTCTTTTTTTTATATAAGAATATGTCAATCCAGCAAAATAATACCATTACATGCTTTGCTTAATTTTAAGGTATGGGGATAGTTAGGACCTAAACTCCTAAAATAAAATGGTTACATTTATATCCTCTGCCTAGGAGAAAAATATATTAGTGCAACATATATTCTTGATTGGTTACTATGGGATATAACATTACTTTTGTACAAGTAAGTGATGAGAAGCAAGGGGCATCTCCCCTAGGAAACCTACATTAGAAATCATAATAACCATAAGATTGTCTTCTCTTTGATCCTACTTCAGGTGGTTAAGGCGCTGGACACTCCCACATGGCTGACCTGGTGGCTTGCTTTCTCACTTCCTCTCTCTCTCACTCTCACCCTCTGTCTCTCTCTGGTCAAATTAAAAATCAATGAATGAATAAATAAATAATAAAATAAATAGTTATTTTTAAAAAATAGAAAATTGCTTCCCATGACATCTTAGTTTAGTGCTGCTATAACAGAAATTTGAAAGACTTGCTGATTTATGAAGAAAATAGATATATTTCACGTAACGATTCTGGTGGCTGGAAAGTCCAAGAGCATGGGACCAATGTATGGCTTGCCTTTGGTGTTATTTAATATCATGGCCAAGGGAAGTGGAAAGCTAACAGGGTATATGTGAAGAGAGAGAGTGACCTGTGAGCAGGTGATTTCCTGTTCTCCCAGGAACTAACTAGGGAACTTAGACAACCTGAATCTGTTTGCAAGAGCTTTGCCTCCGTGTCCCAAACACCTCCCACTAGACCCTACCTCCCAACACTGTCACTTTGGGTATCAAATTATATGATGAGGTTGTAGAAGGGACAGAACAATCAAACTATAACATATAGCTACAGATGATGCTATAGATGCTACTATCTACATCTGAAAAACTGATAAATTTGTTTTATTTTTTTACTCTTGGGGGGGATAAGATTAAATAATCATGAGGTTTGTTTGTTTGTTTGTTTGTTCTGGATCACAGTGTTCTCTTAGTTCATTTAGGCTGTTATAATAAATAAACCTGAGAAGGAGTGGCTTAAGCAACAATCATTAATTTTTCACTACCTTGGAGACCAGGAAATCAAACATTGAGCCTCTAACAAAATCAGTGCCTGATAAAGGTTCTCTTCTGTGTTACAGATTGTCTGAATTTTGTTTTATTCTCACATAACATTAAGAGCTCTCAGGAGGAGGAATAGCAGTTGGCATAATGGCTATGTCACTGGACTCCCATGTAGTAGATTGCGGTTTGAGTCCCAGATCCAGCGGCTTAAACGTACACCAGGCACATGTGTGTGCGTGCCTAAGATCCCGAGAGGAGAATGGAGGAGAAGAGATTGCAACGTGGCCATCCCCACCTGGGAGGTGATTCTCACTTTCTGTCTCTCTGTCTCTCTCTCTTTCTGGTGAGTGCACGGGTCCTATAGCAAAAATAAATAAATAAATAAATAAATAAATAAATGAAGAGCTCCCAGGAGGCACCAACAGGTGCTGTGGTGGTTAAGGTGCTGGATTCCCACATGGTCTACTACAGTTCAAGTTCTGGACCTGGCATTTTGCTTTCTCATTTTCCCTTTCTCTCTCTGTCTCTCTGTGTGTCTTTCTCTCTGGAGAGGGAATGTGGCCCATAGCAAATTAAAATAATAATAAAATAAAATTAAAAGCATTTGGGAGTTCAGAGACACCAGTCAAAAATCTTGATTTATGTTGATACAAACATATTAATATCATTCTTTAACTTCTGCCTTTCTCTTTGTCTTCCTAAGAGAATTTATTTATTTATTTATTTATTTTTAGCTATAAAGCTTTCAGTCTTGTCAGAGTAATGGTTATTAAATAAGTGAAAAATAAGCATAATGAGATTTTTTAGTAATTTATACTGTTGTATTCCAAAAGAGTGCATCATTTATTTATATTCACTGCAAAATCACTTTTCCATTTTCTCTCAAATACGCTGATGTGGCATTACATCTAATGACACTTATTTCTCAATGGAAACCTTGGCATTATTTTGCTGTCAAATTATGTGCATGTAAAGAAAGTAGTCAAATTTTAAAGTTTGTATATATTTGTGGCATAAAACCAGAAACACTTTGACATAT
Organism: Tupaia belangeri chinensis; assembly: GCF_000334495.1. NCBI lineage: Eukaryota > Metazoa > Chordata > Mammalia > Scandentia > Tupaiidae > Tupaia > Tupaia belangeri. Next base: position 818,548 of record NW_006203847.1, read on the forward strand.
TACTAAGTTTACTGTTGTCTGATAGAAGTAGACTTACTCACATCAGAAATATGGCTCTCGAGATACATTTCCGATAGAAAGTTGCCATGTAACTCTGATTATGCCATTAAACCTACCTGTGTATTAATTTCATCTCAAGACTGAAGAAGACAAGACTATCTTAATTGTTTTCCCAGAATCATTGGGATGTTCAAATGAGACAATTATTGTAAAAACGATTTGGAACATATGAAACAATATGTACATTCAAGATAAAATTATACAGTCAGATTTTGCAATTGATCAAAACTACCTCTTGGTCATTTCTTTTTTTTCCTTTTTTTCTTTTTATTTTTTATTGTCATCATAATATTTTTTATATTACATTGGATTACATATAACTTTACAGTGTATTACATTGTTTTTTCAAGAGGGAATGCCACGCATGTCAGTCAGTACAGAGACATTAATATCCCCACTTAAACATTCAATATCTTTTCTATGTTTCTTTCTTAACTATTTAAGGGCACAGATTATGTATTGAAAATAATTCCTAATTTCCTACAACATCTGGTGAAGTACCATAACTGGTGTGGAAGAGATGGTTGGTGAAATTTAAGAAATTGATATACTTGGGGTGGAGTGGCCATTAAGGCGGTGGATCCCACATGGCTGATTCTGCAAAACACACTGGTGTGTATGTGTGTGTGTGTGTGTGTGTATGTGTATGTGTGTGTGCAATCAAAATCCTAAGAGAAGAATAGAGAAAAGATTGCCTAATGCCTATCTTCCACGGGGTGGTGATTTCTCAGTTTCCCTCTTGGTTTCTCTTTTTACCTCTGTGCTGCCCTATGCCAAAAATCTAAAATAATAATAATAATAAGAAAAAGATGAAGAAGAAAATTAAACAATTTATTTGGGTATTTCTTCATATTTTTTTCCAAAAAAAAAAGGATAATCTTAGGAGAAAATAAATGAGTAAAATTAATGAGAATATATGTGAAGCAGAGAAAATAAGGGAAATATAGTAAATCACTAAGATGTAAACATGGTTTCAAAAATCCTTGTACCTTATAAAAGTACTTTTTTACCCATACATAAACTTCCCTGGGTATATGCACCACTTCATGCAAAAGCACCATCTCTGGTAAATTTTCACATGAAGCGTCTTAGATGACAGTTACTACTGAAAACTTACATTTAGTGACAACAGACACTATAGTTGGGTAGAACAAAGACAGTGAAGAAATGTAACCGTTTTACCCGGAAGTTCCTCATTCATTTCAGCTTAGCTCCCTTCAACATCGTGGATAAATCCCTTCCTTTATGTCATATGCCATTTTAGTCATTGAGGACCAAACATGACCAAAATGCAGCTTCTACCCTTTAGAAACTTGACAGAGATGATCAAGCTACACATTGAGTGTACTGTTTCAAAAAAATCATGATACCAATAAGAATTGAGAGAGAAAATAGCCACCTTAAAGACCAAAAAGAGAGAGGACATTAAAAACAATAGATTGTATAAATGTTTGTCTTATTTACTATTGAATAATTACCCTGTGGAAACTTAATATAGAGTAAAAGAGATAACTGAATAGCTGAGACATGATGATTTATAAATGAGTAAACAAGAAGGGAGAAAATGAGTAAACGGATGAAAAATTGAGTAAACCCAGGGAGAAATTCTCCATGGAAAGCCCATCACCAAGTTTGTGAGAAATAAAGCGATTAAAACAAGCAAAACAACAAAATCAGTTCATTTATTACACTTATTAAACTGTGGCTATACTGACATTTTAAAAGAGAAGAGTTAATCTTAATATTGCCAGCCTTAAGTATTATTAAAATTAAAGACTCTGGAAGATTTCATGAAGATAAATGTTTTATAGCAAGAGTCGTAAGTTGTAAGAAAGTGGGCATAAAGCACATAC
>NW_006203847.1:820491-821005 GCF_000334495.1 Tupaia belangeri chinensis
ATAGGGAAAGCCAAATGAAATATGAAAGAGAATAATATAATAATAGAGCAGATGTAAAGAGATAATACAGAGAACCAAGCCCTCTGTCTGCCAAACTATATTTTAAGAGTCATCTTCTGAGATGTCCCTATAGCCTCTGCTCAGCAAGTATTCTGCTGAAGCTCTGATTGGTTTCACTGGGAAAATCCAATGTCTTGGAGAACTCTGTAACAGTTCATTCTGTTGCCTGTCCTAGCACCTGGACCAAGATGACACACCATGAATAGATTTTTGTGTGTGTTAGTCTGTCAGGGAGAAAGAAATGATATCTCCTTCACATGAGAATGGGGCAACAGTGACATTCTATATTTCACTAGAAGAGGATGGATAGGGTTGTCATCATGCTAGCTAGAGGGACTTGATGTTGGAGATTTGCATTATAAAGGGTATGTGTATATGTGTATGTGTATGTATACAAATATGTGTGTACCTGTGCATATTTTTCATTTTGACAGCTGAAATGCTATCCATGTCT
>NW_006203847.1:821040-870968 GCF_000334495.1 Tupaia belangeri chinensis
TTTAAATAGGCCGCTCAAAATCAAAGAAATTTTTATATCCACAGAACACTTGAAATAAAGTTTTCATTTATGTGTTTCTAGATAGAAGTCAATTTCACAATTTGAACCGTATGTTCATCCGTATTTTAGGAGTGAATATATGTATATTAGAAAAACATTAGAAAAGACAAAGACAAATAGGCCTCTTTTACTTTATATTTAGTAATAAATATTGAAAGTATTCAATATTACCCTGACTCCATTTATTTTTATAATGTCTACTTCTGATCTACACACAATAATGCTGTATAAACTCTTAGGTTTGAACCTTATTATAAAGAGCTTAGTTTTTTATAATGTGCATTTTTGTATACTATTGGTCAAATAATACCTTCTCTGTGGCAGTGCAGAGTACACCATCAAGTAATCAAAAGGAAAATAGCAAGAATTCTCATCTAATTGAAATTATTTCTGATTTTATCATTCAAGTTTTGAACAGAGAAGATATATATATATACACACACACACACACACACATATATATAATCTTATATATATCATATAAGATATATAAGGTTTCTTGTGTGTGTGTGTGTATGTGTGTGTGTCTCTGTGTGTGTATGTATACATATTTAACTGGAAGATTAAAAAGATTTGTCCTTATGCGACTATGGAAGCTGTTTAAACAGCTTTTGGGCTTTCATTTTTGACACCGAATTCAGTAGTGGGGAGGAAGAATTGTAGAGGGAGCCGTAATGATATACTGGAGACTTCAAAGATTAACTGCAGTTCACAAGGATGGATTTAAACCTGCATGAGTCCTCTCATTGACCACCTGGAAACTTTCAATTTTGATATGTAGTGTCCTGTAGACAAAGTTGATGCTGCTCATCACAGAGCTGAGCAAACACCTGACCCAGAAGTCAAAGAAACTCTAGGTTCTCCAGAAGTCAGAAGAGCTGTGAACCTGATTGCTGCCCATGCCGACAAGGTATGCCAACAGGTAAGAAGTAAGCATGGGAAACAACAGTACTCCATGTCCTGAATTAATCTCCTGAGTAGGAAAAATTCACTGCTTCACTCTACCTTTGGATCTTGTGCAAAATCTTTCTTGTGGTCCATGCAAACCCAGAATTATGTAGGGGAGGGAATTATTTTTTCTTTTTCTTATTATTTTTTTTTTTTTAAGAGGCTCTTGCTATAGGGCACGCGCGCTCACCAGAAAGACAGAGAGAGAGACAGAGGGATAGAAAGGGAGAATCACCCCCTAGGGGGGATGGCCACACCGCAATCCCTTCTCCTCCATTCTCTTCTCAGGATCTTGGGCACACGCACCCAGCGTGAGTTTAAGCCACTGGGTCCAGGATTCAAACCTTGGTCGAGTACATGGAAGTTCAGTGACGTAGCCATTATGCTAACTGCTGTTCCCTAGGGAAGGGAATTCTGAAAGACATGTTGGGGAGTTGGAAAAGTCATGGGACATTTTTGCATAGAAAATCATAGAAAAAGTACATCATGACTTTTATGACGACCCAGTAGTTTCAGCCTATCCAGATCAACACAATACAAATGCACAATTGTACTTCATTTTTAAGAAAAAGAAGCAAATCATGAAAACACAAGTTAGTGTGGTTACAACTTAGATTTTGTCATGTAGGATCACTATAAAATTGGGTCAGTATATATTCAGCCCTGTGTCCTAGAACTACAATATCTTCAGTTCTGGAAGCTTTTCAAATCAGGGCATATTTAAATCATAAGTAACTTGAAAGGCCATCTGTTCCAAATACTCAATTGGTGTTTGAATCTCCACTACTATACAATAGCCACATTGTCACTTATTCTCCGCATAAACCTCTTCAGTGAGGGAAAACTCGCCATCTCTTTTTTATCTAAGTCATTGAAAATTCTTCTTTGTGTTGAGTAAATGTTTATCATTCTTCATCATCCCCTAATTAATCCTAGTTCAGCCCTTTGTTGTCTTAAAATCAGATGGGCTTCTTCTTCCACAGTACAACTCCTCAGATGTTTAAAAACAGCTTTAGATCTCTCCAATATCTTCTATTCTAAATAGCCACAATTCCTTGAAATTTTTTTTATATCACATGGCTCAGAATATGTGCTCATCATCCTAAGGTTAGTTAGATTCTTTCTTATTTTCTCTGCTTCTCATAATTTTCTCTTTATGGCTCCAGTTCCCACGTCAGCCCTGCCAAAATTAGAAAAGTATCAGCTGCCTTCACTTTCTTTTTTTACATCTAGTGGGGCCCATACTTAAATTGTTTTCATGATTTTGAGATGGTTTCGGAGAAAGAGGCAATGTGATACAGTGGAAAAAATATAGAAGTCAAAATGTCTTAGCTGAAACACTAGTCTTGTAACTTAGTGGTCATAGCTTCAGTTTCTTTAAAATAAAAATAATCATACCTACTTTCTAAGAGTATTGTGAAAAATAAATGAGATCATGTATACGTGTATTTGGCACAGAACTTTGAACATGATCAAAAGAGGCTCATTTCTCCTATACTCCATCGGAATAGCCGTATTCATATTTTTGAGATGACATAATTAGGATTATAACAATTATTATGCAAATGAGGATCATAAGATATTAGAAGATTCAAAATTACCAAACAAATATTTTATTATGTCCACTCGGCTTTGTTAAGGCAAGGAAATAGATTTATACATTATATAAAAGTTCTCAATGGTAAAGTTTAAAACAGAGGTTTTCAGGTTAGCTCTCTGTTATCCAGTAAATGAGACCTCATTGGTAAAATTCAGTTAGTCTAATATTTATCATCTGTCTCAGAAACCCTGATATAATAACTTATATCATGATTACTCATTATAATCCAACAATCAGCGTTATAAATGGCTTCTACTATATGTATTTTTTTTTTTGGAGGGGTTTTTGCTTTAGGGTGCATGCGCTTGCCAGAAAGACAAAGAGACAGAGAGACAGAGAGCAAGAAACCCCCACCCCCAGGGGCGATGCCCACACCACAATCCCTTCTCCTCCATTCTCCTCTCGGGATCTTGGGCACTCATGTGCACACGTCCAGTGTGAGTTTAAACCTCTGAATCCAGGACTCAAACCGTGGTCGACTACGTGGGAGTTCAGCGACATAGCCATTATGCTAACTGTTGGTCCCTCTACTATTTTTTAAAAGTCTATTTATTTTATGCATGAAAGTATGTATGAATGCATGACAGAAAGATTCTAAAAAGGGCTTCATCACACTGCGATGATCCCCCTTCGCTAGCCCTCCAGCCCGTCAGGACACATGCTCAGCATGTTTTCGGGCTGCCCCACGAATCTGAACTCATGTTTGGCCCTGTGGTTTCAGTTTGGCAACTTGCCATTCAGTTTGTTACCAACTACACTACCAGGTTGGGTCAGCTTCTGCTATTTTTCTGATTTATTCAGTTTTGCTCAATATAATCATTCTGTTTTTGTATATCTTCAAAATATACTATTTCAGTCTTGCTTATTGCAGACTACAAGCTTCTGCAGGTTTGAAATCAACATATGTATATATTTTCCCCATAGCTTCTGAAACAATTATGTGTTTCAATTGGTAATAGATAGAGTAACTGAAAACATGAGAGGCCTATCCCACTGGAAAAAAAAATAATTAGTACATATGTAATGCTTGTCCATTTCTGGACCAAACATCCAACTTTATATTATTCATATTAAGGAAGATAATTCTAAAATATTTACTTATTATTAAATAGATATTTACTGTTTACTACACCAAATTATTGTTTTGGGAGCTGAAAATAAATCAGAGAAAAGAGAAAAAGGTATCTTAACCTTCACAATGCTTATATTTTAAAAAATAGAGTGTTAGAACGATGACACTACAGACTATAAATAAGTAAACAAATAAGTAAGGTAATACAAGATGTGACAAGTGTTATAGAAAAAAATTTAAAAATGCAATGTGAGTTAGTAATTAGACAGGAGAGGTGAGAAAGCCACCTCCAAGGAAGGCCATTTAGAGGAGGTGATAATTGAGTGAGACGTCAAGAATGGAAGGGAGAATGCTAGGATGCACATTTGAGTAATGGAAAAATAACATGAGCTGTAAAGGTCCACAGGGATCAAATCATGCAGAGTCTTTCAGGCAGTATTAAGCAAAAAAAAAGTGTATTGTAGTTTTGAAAAGGCTTTATAATTGCTGTGTAGAGAACGGATTGAAGTGGGGCAGTAGTGAAAAGAGGCAAGTCAGAGAGGAGTCTTCTACTGTAATTTAAATCGAAGCAAAGGAAAGAGATAATAGTGGCTCAGGCTAAGACAGTACTAATGGATACGAAGAAAGAGCAAATGGATTGGGGATATATTTTAGACAATGAATAGATAAAACGTGGTGGTGGCAAACATGTTTGGGGGAAGGGACAAGAGAGAAGATGAAGAAAAGGGAAGATCATAACATTTCAAGAAATTTTAATTTCCTCCTGCCCTTCCCTTTGAATGGAAGCACTTATAGGACTGCCATGTAACAAATATTCAATGAAAGGAGAATGAGTATGTTCATTTTCACTATCTATTTTGATTCTTAGAGGTAAGTTTCACCTTCCTTATCTTTTTTAGTGTATGTTAATAAGTTGTCTGAGAAGTAGGATTTTATTATACTTGGTTTTAAGTGATGACAATCATAATGTAGTTTCTGAAGAAACACTAGATGCTGTATTCAAGGTTTTATTAGTCATCCTCTATGTTTTATGTGGCATATGTTTTGCCAACATTCAGTGAGCTAACAATTGAAATTTTCATAGAGGCCAAACAGCACAGTGACAAGACATGATACTCTCTATGGAGCAGATCCGTACAGGAAGGAAACCAGTTAAAGCCCTGAGACCTTCCTGAGTACACTCAATATGTATTTGTCCTGGATCTGGGCTGGCTGAGGCTGAGAACTGATTGCTGCATCAAGACTCTGTTAGGGGCTAGATCTCTGCCTCTCTATATCATATAACAAATACACGAAAACTCCAAAAAAATGATTTTCACTGAGATTCTATTTTACTGGTGAAAGAGCTGTTATCTTCAAAGTCGATCATTTTAAGAATTCCCTTAATAACTTTGTGACTTGTTTTACTCATCTTTGAAAAAGTAACAAATAATATTTTTGTATGTGGTATGTTTTATCTGGAAAAATAATGAACGAAAATGATTATTTTATGCAGTTTATGTTTTATGAAATACTTTATGAGATAAAGCAAAATAGATAAAATTACTCTGTAAATGGATATGAATAATGACAAATATCCTCTTATTCTTTTTTTTTTGATAAATATACTACTTTTGAGCAACCCTTTCCTTGCTTTACATTTTGAGCATTTCTCTTTACCTTCCTTTTCTTAAAAAACTAGGTTTTCTACTTTGTGAATGAGAAATTTCTCTGTACGCTATAGGTTAGGAGCAGTTTTGCCTTATCTGATCTTCTAATGGCTCAACTCTGATGAAAGCTTCTTGAGGCACTATGTGTCCACTTTTCTACCATCAAGGATTCTTTCTCTTTAATGTCCTTTCTTGAGAAGTATGGCGAGAAGAACTTTCTTTTATCTAGTGTGGCAAAGAATAAAATGATAAAAAGAAACTACTCCATTATCATTCTTACTAACACTCTAGTAGTTAAAATTTTCTGAGCAATTGCACTGTTCTCAATATTATATACACATTAATTAAATCAGATTTTTAAAAAACCCTGTAAAGGGGATCAGCAGGTAGCATAGTGGTTAAGGCACTGAACACTCTCACATAACTAACCACAGTTCGAGTCGTGGACCTGGTGGCTTGCTTTCGCACTACTCCACACCCCCCCACCCCCACGTATGTTTCACTCTGGTCAAATAAAAAAAGTGATAATAAATGAATAAATAAAATTAAATAAATAATTCTTAAAAGCCTGTAAAATAGGCATATAAAAAAGGTTTATCTCCATTTTATAGGCAAAATAATATAGGTCCAGTGAGATTGTATGATCCGATAATTATCACTGAGCCATGATTTAAATACAAGTCTGTCTGAAGATGAAGTCTTGCTTGTCTTGGTAAACGATCTCCGCAGAACATTTTAAGGTATACCATTGTGAACATTAATCTATAAGAAAATATGTTTCAGTAATTAGTGATCATATCAGAACACAAGGAATGTATTTAGGTAGTCCAAAAGTTATTATTTATAGTCATTTGAAACCTCCGTGCTACAAGTTTCCAAGTGTGATCCTAGAAAACAATGGTGCCTTGAGAATAAGACACGTATGTTTCTTTGTGAATAAGACACGTATGTTTCTTTGTAATCAAATAACAGTGTTGCATTCTTAATCCTCATAAAATCTGGTTAATTTATATAATTGTACCCATTTGAAAAAATTTTCCAGTAGATAGTAATCTTATTTTGATTTTTCATAACTACTTTTGCCTTTCTTCACTTCACAATATTTTTTCTTTTAAAAAAGAATAGATTTGATAATATCACTCTTCCTTAAAATCCAACATTAACTTCCCATTGTTCTTGCAATAAAGACCTACACCCTGCTTCATTCTTCTCTCCTTCATAAGCCTCACTCTTCCTTTACTTATTTAACACCTGTCTGTTCTTCAGATTTTAACTGCAATCCTCTTCTCACTGCTCAAATGTGCCAATAAGCTTTGTCAATTCACATCACTCACCATGATTGTAGTTTAATGATTCATAGCTAATTAGTTGTTGATTTATCTGCCATGTGATACCATAAACTCCATGTGGACAAGGAGCATGCATTTCTATTTATCCTTTTTGCTTGTTTTTTTTTACTACAGGGTGTATGAACTCACCAGAGGGAGAAACAAGAGGTTAAGTGAGAAATCTCCCCTCAAGGAGGATAGCCACACTGCGATCACTTCTCCAGTCTCCTCTCAAAACTTTGGGCATGCTCACGCATATGCCCAACACGTTTTTGGAGCTGCCAGCTCTGGAACTTGAACCATGCAATTGACCATGTGGGATCCAGCGCCTTAACCAGTGGACGGGACCATCTGCTGACCCCTATTCTTTCTGTTTTCAATTGAAACTTTTTTATTCATGATAGTAGGAAAGAAAAAGTGAGAGAAAGAGAGAAGTACCCTCGATAGGGCTTGTTCATGCCATGATCCCCTCCCTCCAGTCCTCTAGCCTGTCAGTATCCTGAGCACATGGGCATGTGCTTCACATGTTTTCAGGCTGCTCAAGGGAGAGACTCAAACTGTTGTCCACATGTGGTTCCCAGCTCTGCAGTCCAGTATGCTACTGACTTTACCGCAGAGACTGTGTCCATGGTTATACTTTTATTCTCCCTACCTAGCATACCTTTTAATACATAGTATGTACATAGTAAATATTTATTAAATGAAAATAGCACTGGAAAATTTGTTCCATCATATATTCTGCCAACAGCCTTTTTTGTATGTGTTTATTTTGTATTTTAAAAACATCTGTAGATGGCCACTTAAGTTGATTCTAGAAATATAGAAGCATTTTATTGTAAAAATCTGCAAATGATATGTACAGGAGATTAATTTTTTTTTGGACATGTTTTTGCTATACGGCACGTGCACTCACCAGATAGACAGAGAGCGACAGAGAGACAGAAAGTGAGAAATCACCCCCCAGGGGGGATGGCTATGCCGCAATCCCTTCTCCTCTGTTCTCCTCTCGAGATCTTGGGCACGCACACACACATGCCCAGCGTGAGTTTAAGCCACCGGGTCTGGGACTCGAACTGTGGTCAACTACATGGGAGTCCAGCGACACAGCCATTATGCTAACTGCTGGTCCCAAGGAGATTAATTTTAAAAATACATTTGAGGGACCAACAGGTGGTGTGGAGGTTAAGGCACTGGATTGCATATGCCTAACTTCATGGTTCAAGTGCTGGATCCAGCAGTTTGAAAATAACACCAGGCACACATGTGTGTGCCCAAAATCTTGAGGGGAGAAGGGAGGAGAAATGATTATTGGCCTGGCTATTCCTCTCTCCTGTCTCTCTTTGGCTAGAGAGATTCAAGATTCCAGGACATATTATTTATTTGCTCTGTGCAATAAAATATATAAATAAAAACAATGTAATAAATAATGAAATATATAATAAAAACATTATAAATAATAAATAAAAATGAAAACACCCTATATTTGGAAGCATGGAAGAGAAATAGCAAATTAATGTGGTTATTATCAGTGTATCTTATGTAAAAAGTTCTACTTCATTAAAATTAATCATCTTTATGGTTAACGAAAAAGTATTTGAGAATCTTTAAGTATAAACATACAATTGTACAAGTTGTATATTTCAATAAGGACTCAGACTCAGGAAAAATGCTTCAGGATATCTAAAATTAATGAATAGAGCAGTACTCAAATCAACAGAATGTTTCCAAAATCAAGATTACATTACTTATGACTAATATTTTTATGTGCTTATTATATATTTTCTGTTTTTGATACCGCAATATATTCTCACAAATCTATAACATAATTATGACCCACTATTATAGATGCAGAATATGAGATTTTTAGAAATTATCTACTGTAAACATGAGAGAGTCAAAATCAGATCAAATTCAAAACGCTGTTATTTTGAATATATACTAATGCTTCTTGTGACCCATGACTTTGCCCATTGTCTAAAATTTGATTGAGACTGTATTTTGGTACAAAATAAAATACCTTGACAAATAATCTTTTATTTCAGAACTTAATTAAAATAATAAAAATAATCATGATATTGTATATGAAGCCTTTATATAATGAAATGCTTATATCATAAATTTAATAAATACATTAATGTCACTCCAGTTATAATCCTAGAGAGTTATGTGTTGGTATCATTACTTTTAGTAACAAAAATTATGCGAGATTCATTTAGGAGACTAAAAGACAAGAATAACCAAGAAAATTGTAAAAGAATGGTGAAGGATCACTTGCCTTACTAGATATGAGAATATTTTATGAAGTTATTGTAATCAAAGTAATATGGGGTAGACAAAGGAACAGAAAAATATATTAGTAGAATAAAGAATTCAGAAACAGATTCCAGGACATATAATTATTTAATATAGCAGAAAAATAAATTTTCAATTGAGTGGTGAACCAATGACTTATTTAAATTATGATATAAACACAACTGACTAGTCATTTCTAAGAAAAAATAATTAGGCTGTCTGGAAAATCATGACATATTTTGTATGTTTTTATAGGCAAAAATGCGTCATGACTTACCCAACAATTTAATAAATTACAACCTGACTCATTAATATGTCAAATTAAATACATGAATTAAAGAGTGTAAAATAAGTTTAAAAATTTAAATATATATGAAACTAAATATGTGATCCAGGGGTAAAGTAGTTGTTGTTGTTGTTGTTTTTTTCTTTTTTTTTTTTTTCTGAAATGTAACCTAAAATCTATGAAAGTAAACAAAAAAAGCCTATTAATTTATAAAAATTAATAATTTTCTTAAGACAAAATATGCATTAAACCAAGTCAATACATAAATAAGATATTTGAAAATAACAAATCAGAAAATAATCAAAAAATGGTGCAATATCTACCTCAGTGCTGCTATGATTTGAATTTGTCTGCCAAATAATATGTTTTGGAGACTTGATCTTCAGTACAGTGGTTTTAGGTGGTGAGGCCTTTTGGGAGGTGTTTAAGTCATGAGGATTCCTCCGTCATAAATGTATAAATGCTCTAGACAGGGTTTCCAAGAGTGAGTTCTCTCTCTGCTGATCTTCTGCCATGTGTTGACACCATTCAAGGTCTCATCTTGGAAGTGGAGACACCAGACCCTCTCCTACCAATTCCTTCATCTCAGACTTCTCAGCCTCCAGAACTATGAGAAAGAAATTTCTGTTCTTTATGAATTAGCCTCGCATATTCTGTTAAAGTAGCACAAAACAGACTAAGACGAATGTTTTATCAAAATTAAAGGAGCATTACTTGGGGATCTTATTAAAATGCAGATTCTGATCAAGTAGATTGTAGATCATAGAGGGACATTTTAAGGAATGCATGGGTGATATTTAATATGAATGCATTGATGAATTTGTCTAGGGAAAAATAAATATTGCATTGGAAAAAAAATGATAGAGTAAAAAAGAGAAAATTCAAATGGCCATAACATATTTGAAAATAGCCTAGGTTTCCTAATAGCAAAACATATATATAAATTTTTATGTATTTTTTTTTTTGCACAAATGAGAAATAAAACCCTCTCCCACAGGGGGAGGAATATGGAGGAAACTATTTCTGTCATAAAATGCAACCTTTAAAATTTGAATCATTAGCACTCTTTAGAAAATGTGTTTAATAAATCTATTAAATTTTAAATATACATCTTTTAAGGCCATTGGGAATTTAATAGCCTGGCAACAAAAACACCATTATGATAGAATGTACATGTATGTTTACAATAGCATAATGGAGACAAAGAATAGGAACAAAACACAAATCTTGTATTTATATTAATTGTTAAATTATAGTGCAGCCACAACTTCTGTTATATTCCCATTAAGATAATACATAATAATACCAGTTGAAAAGGAAAGCAAGATTGAACCCAAATAAGTACAAAACTCTGCATACACAAGTACTCACTAAATTTCTCAAGTTCTTTCCCACAGACACATGATTTATTTAAGTATAGGTAAAAAAGCCAGGAAACAAATAATCCCCATCTGTTTTAATGCTTCTGTATTTCCACAAACAATCTAAAGTACTGTCTAAAACATATTTGTAGTTTGGAAGTGAGCAATCTCTGTGAAAAAAGCAAAATAGAAAAAATGATTGCATCCCAAAAAGATTGCACCTAAGAACAACCTGAAGTGGCTTTAAAAAGCTTATGGAAAATGCATATTATAAAAATACTAGACATGGATTTCAAAATTTTTTGGCATTGAAATAACACATCCTATAATTCCACTTTTCCATAAACTTTTTGAAATGCCCTTGTATAACAATATATGGAAAACTATATAAAAAAAAGTGTGTGTATGCACTTAAACAGTACCAAAAAAAATAATACAGCTGTTTCTATTGATCTATAAAAATGAACAAGGTATATTGTTAAGTGAAGAGAGTTATAGATTAATGTGTATAATATGCTTGTGTCTCTAAAAAGCAAATTCGATTTTTTCTACCTTATAGTTGTTAGAACAAGGAGAAATATATTAATTTGGCTGTTATTGTTAGTTGACTTATAGAATAAGTTAGTGGAGAGAAGGAAAGATTGGAAGATAATTTTAAAAATTTTTTTTAATTGTCAGAAGGCACATGTGCTTGTCAGAGAGAGACAGAAAGACAGAGAGAGGAGAGAGAGAGAACACACTCCTCAATGAGGTAGAGTCATGCCTCAAGACCTTCTCCTTCATTTCTTTATCCCATCAAAATTTTGGGCATCCACACATGTACCTTGTGTGTATGCTTTTTATAAAGCTGCCAGGGACTTGATTCAAAATGTGGTTAGCCATGTGTGATGTGTCTCCCTTAGCCTAGTGAGACTTTCATTTTTTAATTGCTATAGGGTGCATGTGCTCACTGGAGAGAAACAGAGAAAGTGAGGAAAAGAGAGTGAGAAATCACTCCATAGGGAGGTTGGCCAGGCTGCAGTCCCTTCTCTAGTCTCCAATCCAGATTTTGGACACACATGCACCCGGTGTGTCTTTCAAGCTTCTGGGTCCAGTACTCAAACCACACAGTCAGCCACGTGGAATTCAGTCGCCTTGACAATCATGCCAACAGGCTGATCCAACAACAAAAAATTAAATATTTTTAATGCATTTATTTAGTGTTTTAAATGTTGTAATATACACACACATACGTGTGTGTATTGATATGACATTGTAATTTTAAAAACACTATGAAATTTTATTTTTACATAATATCTATACTGGTTTTTCTTTCTAATATTAAGACAGTGTTTGTGCCCTCTTTTTAAAATTAGAACCGGATTCATCTTTATTAATTAGTTTTGCCTTATGAGTCTGCTTATCTGAACGTATTTGATTATTTAAATATACCTTTTTAGCACATCTCTTCTGATCTATGTACCAGGTGGCTCAGTTCATGGCTATTAGAGAAATGTTTTTGTTTATTTTTTTTCCCAAATGAAATGCTGCTATTATTTTGATGCCACCCATTAGCAGCTTATTTTCTCCTGTAATAAAGGCACAATAGATCTTTTCCTTTAAATGTGTTTATATGCCATAATTTCATAAGTTGAATTATGTTATTTTTGTAATAAGAAAATTGGTTACTTAAATACATTCTATACTATTTTTGAAGACAAATAGTGATCCTCTAATTCACCTTTTTTTTAATGATTCTCAATATTCCTATATAGCTATGTAGCTAATGATAACATGTCTAGAGGAAGATGATCTCCCAAAATATGTCCTAATTCTAATTTTTAGAATGTTCATTCCTTTTGTAAATGGCATTTTATTTGCTGATTTTACTCTCCTAAATATAATCCTATAGAACTTTTCTACCAAAGGCAGTATCTTAGAGTAGGAAAGATAATGAAATAAGAGTCAAAAGACCTGGATTCTAGTCCTATCTCTGCTGTGTGACCTTTTGAACCTCATTAAAAAGAAGAAAAATAGGTAGGCTAGAAGTAATTGGGATCAGCAAAAATGTGACACTAATCAAATATGTCTAATTCATCATGCTATTATGTTCTGCTGACCTCTGATATGATCAAATAATCCTTTGCAGGCCTAGAAGCCCAAACCAATTGGTCATTTTGCAAAGGAAATGGATGTGTGTGTGTGTGTGTGTGTGTGTGTGTGCGTGCGCACGTGCTTTGGTCATTCATTCTACTGATCCTGTGAAAACTTTGGTTCTTAAGAATTGTCCATTGGTTATGTTTTATCTTTCTATGAATACCTCATTCCTCCATATTTATTGTTTTCTTTTCCAACATTTTTTAATAATACACTAACTATATATGAAATGCCTCAAAACAATTCCTTCAAACCAGCCTGACCAAGGAAAAAATAATCCCTATTTCAGAAGTTTCTACCCTGGGCCCATTTTTGAAACATAAGGCATAGGACTTTGACTATAGAATTTCTTTCAGGAGATTAAGACTTTGATCTGCAGAATTATTTGTTTTAATATCTTTGTTTTAACTTAATGAAATTTACTAAATTATACATATACAGTAGGTTAGGTAAAATGCTACACAACTAACTCCAAAATTGTGTTTCAATATACCTTGGTCCAATCAAAGAATGTTATTAGGTTATTGGGACATATAAATTTCAATGTTTTGTTTGCAAATTTGCGTCTTAGGGTATATATCTGAATTTTCATGTACTTGAATACTACTAATAGTTTTCACTTAGTGGAGACATGAGATATCCTCCAATTGGAGGATCTACCCCATACATAAAAAGGAAAAGAAGAATGTTTAAAATAATATTTGTTAAACCAGTTACCATCTTTAAATTTCAAGTGTGAAGGACTACAGTCAAATAAAAATGCTTTTCCTCTTTGAGAAAACCAGAATTTACCACACACACACAAATCAGTATCAATTGCATTTTTTACAGATTTTTCCCAGAATGTACTTTATCAGTGTTACTTTTTATAGTGAATAATGCAATTGCTCTGACCCATTTTAATGTTGAGCCATGGCTTCACTTGTGGATGTCTTAGATCAGATTTTTTTTTTTAATCTATAGTAGAAAAAAAAAATTCCAAGCAGAAACACGACTAAGAACTTTTTTTTTTTTAATTTATTTTAGGTTTTTGTTACAAGGTGCGTGCACTCGCTGAAGAGACAAAGACAGACACAGAGAGGGAAAGTGAGAAATCATTTCTCAGGGGAGATGGCCATGGCATAATCCCTTCTCTATTCTTCTCTTGGGATTTGGGGCATGCATGCACACATGCCAGTTTGATTTTCAAGTCATCAGGTCTAGGACAAGAACATGTGATTGACCATGTGGTAGTCCAATGCCTTAACCACCACACCAACTGTTGGCCTCAAACTAGAACATATTTTGAAAGGAAGTAACTCTCCAGGGACTCGGAAGACCCATTCAAAACATGGAAGATTTTGTCTTTCTACCTACATAAGACATACAAAAACTTTATATAAAACGTACATTGCCTGTTCTGAAATTACTTTTTAGGACATATAATTTCTGTTTTCCAAATAAAACTAGATATGTTGGAGGCTTTGTATGAAAAGTAATTTCCTATTACGATTCAAGCTGTATTGGGAAGGCATTAGGGCTGCTGCTGTGCAATGCTGGAAACTATATGGGAGGACTTGGCTTTATGTCTCAAAAGAAAGTAATGGATCAGTATCTACAATGGTAGTGGTTTTCTATTGGGTAATATTTTAGTTACCATATTCCAAGACATCCAAGACAGCTACAAGCAGGGCTGACGGAGGATTGTAGCATGAACACTCATTTTTTTTTTTTTTGAGAGGTTTTTGCTATAGGGCACATGCGCTCACCAGAAAGACAGAGAAAGACAAGGAAATAGAAAGTGAGAAATCACCCCCCATGGGGGATGGCCACGTCACAATCCCTTCTCCTCTCAGGATCTTGGGTACCACACACATGCATCTGGAGTGAGTTTAAGCCACCAGGTCTGGACTCTAACCGCGGTCGACTACATGGGAATCTAGTGACGTAGGCATTCCACTAACTGCTGGTCTCAAATACTCTGTCAAGGGTGCCATTCTCTCTCACTCTATCTCCTCTCTCTCTCTCCTGAGGAAATAAATAAATGAATTATTAAAAAGATTGAAAACACAGAAAAGTATGGAGCCAGCAGGTTGTACGGTGGTTAAGGTGGCTAGATTACATAACTGAACTTGGTTCGAGTCCTGGACGTGGTGACTTGAAAATCAGGCTGGACATGTGTATGTGCATGTCCCAAATCCTGAGAGGAAAATGGAGGAAAAGGGATTGCAGCCCATCCATCCCCCCTGGGGGTGATTTCTCTAGTTCCCCTTCTCTGTCTCTCCCCATAAAACACATGTGCCCTATGACAAAGACATTTTTAAAAAAGGAGAGAAATAAACAAATAAGTAAATAATTGATAAAGTAAATAACCAGTATTATCTTCAACCTAATAGCACATGCAAGAATTTATCCTTGTCTTCATTATCTGATAGGTCAAATTTGTACTGATATTTATTACTTTTCAAATTAGTGGCAAACCTCGCCTGAAGTAATTTCTAATTATTTCTCATAAATGGCTATAGCTTTGATATTTTATGTACAAGAAATTGCTGTTTTGTGAAGAATTTTTACTGTATTGATCTCAGACTGGGAGATGTAAACTGCTTATATTGTGTTCTATTGTCAGTTTTTAACCAATACATCATTTGGTACTCTATCAAGTTTTACAGATCACAGATGTACTTAAAATAAATCAAGTTTCTCTATGTCACTACACTATGTACACTCAAAATCAACCTACGAAGCACTTAGGAAGCCTGACTGAATTGATTGAAAGTAAAGCGTAATTAGGCCTTGTAAATCATACTCAAAGACACCCAGAAGTTACATAGCTTTTATTACTTGTCACTTCAGAAGTATCTAGACAATCTCTATCTCTGCCTATCTTTCAACCTACGTAATATGTGAACATGGTGTAGATATTAAAATCATTAGGATGAATCAGTTCTGTTTTGACAGTTCAATATTACAATGATAGTTGTTTTCTGTTTGGTAATATTTTAGTTAGTTACTCATTTGACAAGGTACTACCTAACTTTTCCTAAGTATTCCGTATGATAATTCTTTTCATTTGTATTGGAGTTTATGCTTTCAAAACCCTTTGAACACATTATCTCATTTGATCTTCTCAATTACCTTGTAATATAGGGTAGCTAGAAAGATACTTATTTGCATTTAAAAAAACCCCACAAAAACAAAAAGCAAAACTGAGACCCTGGTTGGTCAGACAACTGGGACTAGAACTCAAGACTTTTGATTCTTGTTTTAGTACTCTGTGCAATAGAGGACACTCTTTTCTTTATTGATGCAAAGCAGTTTTTGTAAATATGTATATTCGGGTGAATTTATATATACTATATTTACACAACCAGATTATATGTTTGTTAAAGGTACATCTTACATTGATTACATATAACCTTCCAAACATATATACAGGGCCTGATCCCTTCCCTTCTGTTTTTATTAATAATTATTTTTTATTTAACTTTATTTATTTATTAATTCATTTAAATTTGACCAGAGAGGGACAGAGAGACAGAGAGAGAAAGAGAGAGAGGGAAAGTGGGAAAGAAAGCTGCCAGGTTTGAAACTCGAACCATGGTTGGCCATGTGGGAGTCCAGCACCTTTAACCACCACACCAGCTGCCAGCCCCTGATCCCTTGCATTTTGCTGCACACATTGAATCCTGCAAAAAATTCTCTTTGCCTTGGAGATTGCTATTTTATAATAATGACTAAATTGGAATAAAGGCCACAAACTTCTAAATATTAGTCTTAGCTTTAGTGCCCAATATTACAGCATATAATTTGTCCTGATTCTAGCTATTTAAAACAAAGTGTTAATAATATTTCCTGACTTATAGGTAAGAATTATGAAGCTACTTTATCTTTAGGAAGTAAGCTATTTTTCAGTACTTACAAGTTTAAAGAGTAAGGGAATATTTACAAGCTACAAATCCCTTGGTATATTAATGTTTAGATATGTAGAAGAGAACTAATAAGATCACTAGGGGGGATAACTAGGATCTTATTGCAGATATAAAAGGCAGATGTCGTTTACCACACAAAGACAGGTGTAATATTGATTTATGTTGACTATCCAAGTGGACTGATACCATGATAAGAGAGTTATGACTTGACGCTCCATCCTGTTGTCCTTCTTAACATTTCCAATGCCCTAATATAAACATAGTGTTGGAACGTAACAGGTAGCAATGCAGTTGAGAAAATGCTTAGCCACTGAAAGGAAGTTTGTTCTCTATTTGGAGCATTAGACATTTCTACTTGTGTGAATGTAACTGAGTTCACTCATCTGGAAGTGACATTTCCTCTGGCGTTGAGGAAATAATTATTTACTAAGTATAGGGTAACCTGTAAATTTGTTAAACATTTCAAAGTCATTATCTTATGGATATATAAATAGCAAATTTAACACTATTAGAGGTTAACCTTCATTAACAATGATTACTAGGGACTAACACTGACCTCAAATGTAGGAGGGTCCCCCAAGCATCTCAGTATCCTTCAACTAACCACTGCTGATTATCCACAGAGCTATTGAAACACTTCTAGAAAACGTTTTTTATTTTTACACCTTAGTCCAAACATCTCTCAAGGAGATTAGGAAGTGAGTTTAGGTAACTGAGTGAGAAATCCATACGAAATGGGAAAGGGGTTATTTCAATGTTTTCCCAGGGGGCCAGTATTGATGCTGAGATTTTCACAAATGATATATTGGCAATTATGTCAATAGAAACTCAAATGCCAGATGTGCCTAAATAATCCACAACATGGAGTCGATAATATATCAAGATAAGCTACTAAGCACAAAGCTGTCATATTATCCATTTGCAGTGATAACAAGTTTCTAAGAGATTGTAAATACAATGCAATTTGGAACATCTAACATTTAACAAATGTTGAAGTCTGAACTCTAGGAGTTGCCCTATCCTGGAGGGCCGAATTAATAGGACAGATCAGGCAATGAGGACTGATAGAATAAGAGAGTCAAGTAATGATGCACATAATTATCTAGGCCCATGGGGGGAATATAGGCCCAGTGGCACTTCTGCAATCTATTTGCTTTTTGAGAGCCAGAAATTGCCTATTGTGACAAGAAAACTCATGCCCCATCGTCATTTTAACTGTTTAAACTTTCTGCCTGGGCATAGGAAAAGTGGGATGCTGGGTTTGATGAGCTTAAGGACTTAGGACACACTAAACAAGCAAAACTATTTCAATTGTTTCAGGCAACTTTTACTATGCAGAGTCTTGAAAACATTGAGTCTGTAATGAGACCAATTAAAACAATTTCTGCCATCCTTGAAATGTCCTTTTCTTCCTTCACTTTTACTCTTACCAGGGTCCATTTTGAGGAATATATATGTATAAAATAACTTAGCCAACATGAGTTTCAAGGTGCTAGGTATGAGACTTGAATTTTGGTGGGCTATCTGGGAATCTGGCTCCTGAACCACCACACCACCTGCTGGTCTCTGAGAGGAACTTAATTTTAAGGATGAGTTTTCTGAATTGGTTCTGGAATTTATTCTCTAATATGATTATATTTTAAGGCACAATGACTCTATTTTCTTTTTTTTTAAATTTATGTGAGACAGATGGGAGGGAGGGGTTTATTTTCGTCAAAGTCTTACCGTTTTACAATCCTCCTGCTCTAGCTCCACACTTACCAAAGACTGTAGCTCTGTCACTGTGGCCAGCCTGCTTAGGTGGGCACATGAATTGAACCTAGGCCTCCCGTGTTGCCTCGATGTCTGAGTAGCAGTGTCTTAGCTGCACCTGCCACTTTTTGCTGAACTCTGACTCTATTTTCATGACTCTAGTTTCAATGGTAAGGAGGACATTGATAGTCAATAATATAAGTGGCATTAGATACATCCAAAATATCACCTTTGGATACTCTGAATCAAATATTCATAAAAGGTAAAGCTCTGAGTTTGATACCTTAGAACACTTTTTTTTTTTCCAATCTAATGAGTATAAAGTGGTTGGTGATTGTTCCTAACTGCATTGTAGGAAGTATAAGGAAAAAGAATGAGCTCAGGGCTTTAATTGCTAGCTAAAGCTTTATATGAATTACCTAAAAGTTACCATGCATGCATTGAAATAAACTTTATTTCCTGTAACCACAGGGCTGAGATGGCTAAAAACCAAATCCAGAACCTCTTCCTATGAGAAAATGAATTCCAATATATTTTAAATTCCAAAACGCATAAGTATCTTCTGTTAAAATAAGAATATCAGTTTGTAAGGGTTGAGTGCTTGAAAATGGAACTGAGCACATATCATCATATCCTAATGAAGCTGGAGACAACTTACCCCTAAATGTTGATGAGCCTTCCTCAGCAGTAGCAGCAGTTCTTCTACCTTCGTCTGAAAAGATTAACCCAGCTTTGCTTAAGGAACCTGTAATAACCTCTCCTGAGGGAGTTTTACTGCAAAGCACTTGCAGATTCCCAGTAGAACTTTCTCCTGTCATCCTTCTTTGCTTTTATTTTTATTTAGTTTAAGAAACTTTATTATTGCTATTTTTTTATTTGCTATAGGACACTTGTGCTCACCAGAGAGAGACACAGAGAGAGGGAGAGAGATAGAGAGTGAGAGAAAGTGAGAAAGCAAGCCACCAGGTCCAGGACTCAAACTGTGGTCTATCATATGAGAGTCCAGCACCCCAACCACCATGCCATTTGCTGGGGCCCTTCTCTGTTTTTAGATCTATAGCTAGACATAAGTCCCAGCAGGCCTCAGGAGTTGTAATACATAACTTGACCCATAAATATCCACTATACTCCAAAAGAACTGCATATCTTTTTTTTCTAATTTATATAGATAAAAATCTAGAGAATAAGGGTGGGAATGAATATTAAGGATGTGGGGTAACAGTGAAATTAAAATCAAGTTTGGTCAGGTTGAAATGTTGATACGGGTTTTCTATGCAGAGCATATTCAGTGCAGCAGCACAAAAGGGTAGGTTTCTCAAGCAAATTGATTTGTTGGTTGATGGCTGTAATATAAACTAAGAAGAAAATTACTCACAACATATGATAAAATGCCAGAACTTCCTCAATTTACAGTAGAACAGCCATCCTCAACCTTTTTGGCACTAGGGACTGGTTTCAGGAGAGACAATTTTTCTAAGAAATGAGGTAGAGGGGATGGTTTCAGGATGATTCAAATGCATTACATTTATTGTATGCTTTATTTCTATCATTATTACATTGTAATATATAATGAAATAATTATAAAATTCATCCTAGTGCAGTATTGCAGATATTCTCCAGTGCTAGCATCACTGCCTCAGCTCTACCTCAGATCATCACCCACTAGATTTTCATAAGGAGCTTGAAACCTAGATCCCTCCCATGGACAGTTCACAATAGGGTTCATGCTCCTATGAGAATGTAATGCCACAGTTGATTTGACAGGAGGCAGAGCTCAGGCGGTAAAGCCAGCATTAGGAAGTAAGTATAAATCCAGATGAAGGTTCACTTGCTCATCCACCATTCACTTCCTTCTGTGCAGCCTGATTCTTAATAGTCCACAGGCTGATATCAGAGGTTGGGAACCTCTCCTGCAGAGGAAGGTATCTAAAGGCTTAGGGAGATTGGAACTTTAAAGTGAAATGGTAGGATTAAAAGATATAGAAACACAATAAATGGCTGTAAATACCAGACATAGTGTGTAGGGTCTGAGGAAGGACATTTAGAAGAAAAATAGGGAGGCAAAGCATTAATGGGACAAAGAAATGTATTATCTGTTGAAGGTATTTTTATAGTTTTATCAACTGGACAAGGGAGAAATATTCACATGTTGAAATATTCACTAAATAACATGATTGAATGTATAAAATAAATATTAAAAAAAAAAAAAAACAAGACTTGTGCAGCAGAAGCCAGATCCAGGGCCAGCAGGTGGCATAGTGGTTAAGGGGTTTTCACTTTGTAAGGTAAATAATGTGATTGAATGCATAAAAGAAAGAGAAATAAAAAAATTAATAAAAAAATATTTTATCTAAATAAATAAAGTGGATTTGGTATGTAAAACCTATTTACTCACCTCAGGAAGGTCCAGTGGGCCTCTCTTTTACTGCAACACATAGAAATGGATCTGTGAGAGCAACCTCAGCATTACTGAAGAATTCATTATCTGCTTTTCTCTTGTAGGTCAGAAATTAGAGTGGAAAATACTGAAAATACTGCCTCTGAACAGGGATCTTTAAATGAATCCTGGGGTGGCAGGTGCCAAGAAGTGACACTTACTACTAGTCAAAGGCAAGGTGTGTGCGATTACAATAATTGACAATAGAGTCAAAGCAGTAATAAAATAGTCTGACTCGCAGAGACCTATTGTGTTGGTGAGTGGATTATGGTACTCGTTGAAGAGAAACAGTCTGTTAGATTATTTTTCAATATGTATAAGTTGGTGTGTTAGAGGAGCACAGACAAGTCTGAAGTCTAATGAACAGAATTACAATATGAATTACCCAAACAGAGAGTCATGCTCTCTCAATCAATTCTGAGACCTGTGCCAGTCTAAGAACCTAAACCCCTTGAATAAATGGGAGTTCAGGTTTCCTTGCAGAAGGACCCCAATATACTGCCAAAAATTTATACCATTAATCTTTCTTTCAGACGTCCCCAAATGAACTGCTAGCCTTCTACCAGGGTAATTGTACTTCGGGAAAAAGGGAGTAAAACATACTTTTATGGAGTTAATGGACACTGGTTCTGACCTGACAGTAATTCTTAAAAAAATTAGAAACATTACTATGGTCCACTAATCAAATTAAGGGTGTGCGGAACTTAGGTGGTCAAAGCAGCTTTACTTCAGATACATTATACAGTGGCTCCTTAAGCTCATCCTGTGGTTATTTCCCTAGCTCCAGAATACAAACTAGGATAGACATACTTAGCAACTGACAGAAACATCAAATTGGTTTCTTAACCTGTCCATAGAATGTTGGCTAGTATGGTAGTGAAAGCCAAGTGGAAGCCAGTAAATGGCTTCTACCCAGAAAAAATTGCAAAACAAATAAAAAACCAGTGCCACATTTCTGGAGGAACTTTAGAGATTAGTGCCACAATGAATGACTTAGAAGATGCTAGGGTGGTGATTGCCTGTGCAGAAAACAGACAGTTCTTGGAGTATATCAGTAAATTATCATAATTAGGTAATGACTCTAATTACAGCCAGTGTATTAGATGCAGCTTCATTTCATTGGCAAATTAACACATCCCCTGGCACCTAGTATGCTGTTATTGATATGGAAAATGCTTTTTTTTTTCCTCCACACCTGTTAATAAGCAGTTGGTCTTCAAACAAGTCCAGAAATATACCTTCAATGATCTGCCCCAGAGGTATATCAGTTTTCTATTCTATGTCATCACAGAGATGAGCGGAACTTGATTTTCTTTCCCTTCTGTGAGACATCATAATTGTCCATTACACTGATGACATATTGTTGATTGAAGCTAGAGAGCAAAGAGTAGCAATTATTCTAGGTTTATTGGCAATGTATTTATTTTGTATTAGAAAGTAGAAAACAAATCTGACAAAAACTCAGGGGCCTTCCACCTCAGTGAAATTTCTAGAGGTCCAGTGGTGTAGGCATACCAAGATGTCCTTTCCAAGGTGAAAGATAAATAGTTACATCTGCCTACATGTACAACCAAAATAGAGGCACACCTAGTGGGTCTCTTTGACCTTTGGAGGCAACACATTCTTCATGAGGGTGTGCTACTTCGATCCATGTTCCATGTGATGTGAAAAACTACTACTTTTGAGTTGTGTCCAGAACAAGAGAAGTCTTTCCAACAAGACTAGGTTGCTGCACAAGCTGCTTTGTTATTTGGCCATAAGATCTAGCAAATCAAATGGCTCCTGAAATGTCTGTGACAGATAGAGATGCTTTGTGGAGTCTGGCAGGTTACTGTAGGTAAACTATAATGCAGACCCTTAGGATTTGAGGACAAAGTATTTCTATCCCTTAAAAATATTCACCCTCCTTTTAAAAAAAAATAGCATTTTGCTGCTACTGGGCTTTGGTAGAGAGTAAGTGCTTGACTTACCATGCATTCTGAGTTGCCTATTGTGAATTGGGTTTTGTCAGACACAACAAACTATAAACCTAAGCCTGCACAATAGTACTCCATCTTCAAATATACGTGAGAACATGCACGATCAGGATGAGTAGTCCCTGAAAACTCAAGTGAGTTATATAACAAAGTGCTCCAAATGCCTACCCCTTCAACTCTGGCTACAGTACTTTCTCTCACTCAGTCCCAAACTCCTATAGCCTCATAAGGAGCTCCCTATGATCAATTGACAGTGAGAAAACTCAAGCCTGGTTTACAGATGATTCTCTTTGATATACAGGCACCACTTGAAAGTGGACAGCTGTACTTACTTGGAGAAGTAAGTGTACTACATCCCCTTTCTGAATCACCGCTGAAAAGCATTGGTGAAGGAAAATGTTCCTAGTAAGCCCTACTTCAAACTGTTCATCAGGTTTTAAATTTTTCTTGGAAGAAGTTGCCAGAGGCATGAGGATAGATCAGCTAATAGGCCATGGCCAATAGTGTAATAGGAGGGAGAAAAAATTAGTGACAAGGAGATCCTCAGAAGAGATATGTAGCAAGACATTTCTGAATGGACCAGAAAAAAAAGTAACATGAGATATTTCTGTCCTGTACAAATGCTATCGAATGACCTCAGAAGAAGGGAAGTTAGTAATTAAATTAGTAAAATTTTCCATTTAAAATGATATATGTGTAATATCTTTGATTTGATTACTATGTGCTACATGCGTGCCTTGTAAAACCATATTGTATGCTATGAAGATGTGCAATGATTAAATGTAAATGAGAAATCATAAAAAATAATTAAGTTGATAAAATCATTCATTCTGAGGTTAGCAATCAACCTCTTTCTGAAGCCATTCCTGTCAAGTCCAATGGGCTAATAACATTGACCATGATGGCAGAGATGAAGGTTATGATGGGTTCTGCAACATGGCCTTCTACTCATCAAGGCTGACCTGAGTACCTCTACTGCTGAATGTCCAGTTTCCCAGCAGCAGAGACCGAAACTAAGCCCTTTTTATGGGTTATTCATCAAGTAGTCAGACAGCTAACTGGAGGCAATTTGATTAAATTGAACCACTTCTTCTTTTAGAAAGAGATTTTTGCTATAGGATGTACATGCTTGTCGAAGAAACAGAGATAGAAAGTGAGAAATCACTCCCCAGGGGGGATGACCACGTTTCAACCCCTTTTCCTCCAGTCTCCTCTTGGGAATTTGGGCACACATGAGTTCTAAGCCATTGAGTCTAGACCTCGAACTGTGGTGGGCTATGTGAGAGTCTACTAACATAATCATTACACCATCTGCTGGTCCCCACATTAGACCACTTCTATTATGAAAGAAGTAGTACTTCATTTTTACTGAAATAGTCTCTGAAAAAATATTTGCCTTCATTGCATACAATGTTTCTTCTAAAAATCAACATCTATGCCTTACAGATATGCACTACCATGATGTTCCATACAGAATTGCTTATGACTAAAGATTTCAATTCATAACAATTACAGGCAATTGGCCTATAAACATGAGGATTAATTGATCTTACTTAACCTGAAAACCTGCTTGACATGTGAGAGGAATGGCATTTTGATGACTCAATCATAGTGTCAACCAGATGGCAATATCTTGCAGGGCAGGTAAAGATTTTTCAGAAGGATGTATATGCCCTAAATCAATATCCAGTATATGGTCTGTTACTCTTTGGATTCATGGCTCCAGAAATCAAGGCGGTGATGGGAGTGGCATCACTCACTATTACCTCTAGTGACCCACTAGCAAAATCTTTGCTTCTTGTCCCCATTACCTTATACTCTACGGGCTTAGAGATTATAGTTTCAAAGAGAAGAATGCTTCTATGAGAAGACACAACAACGAGTCCATTGAACTAGTAGGTACGACTGTCACCAACCTCTTTAGGCTCTTCATGACTCTGAATCAGTATTCAAAGAAGGGGATTATTATGCTGGATGATGTGATTGATCTTGACTACCAAGGAGAAATTGGACTATTGCTGCACAATGAAGGTAACAAAGAGGATGACTGGAAGGTAGGAGATCTCTTGAGGCTCCTGTTAGTACTGTGGTTAAAGTCAATGGAGAACTACACAAACCTAATCAAGGTAGAGCCACTAATGGCCAAGACCCTTTAGAAATAAATGTTTGGCTCACTCCACTAGGCAAAGAACCATGACCACCTGATATTTTTGCTAAAAGCAGAGAGAATATGAAATGGAGAATGGCAAAAGCTAAGTATAAATACAGACAGTCTCTGAATTAGAATGGTTCAGCTTAGAAACATTTTTACTTTATAATGGGTTTATCAGTGTATTAAATGCATTTTTGACTTAAAATATTCTTTTTTAGGTTTTTAAATTTTTGCCATAGGGTGTATGCCCTCACCAGAAAGAGACAGAGACAGTGACGGGGAAAGTGAGAAACCACTCACCAGGGGAGATGGCTGCACAATCTCCTCTCTCCATTCTCCTCCTGGGTTTTTGAGCATGCACACACAGGAACTTGGTGTGATTTTCAAACCACTGGGTCCAGGATTCAAAACATAGTCAGTCATGTGGGAGTCTAGCACCTTAATCACCACACCACTTGATGGCCATGACTTAAAATATTTTTGACTTCAGAGGAATTTATCAGGATACACCATTCTTGTATATTGGGCAGAATCGGTACAAGCTTCAACCATGTGACCAGTTTAAGTTATGAGAACTAAAAGTATGTATCCATGATTTTGTTATGAATTTGCTTAGACATACATAATTTGTTTTCCTCCTCATATCCTGGCATCATATAACATAAGATTTATTAATAATAGTTAACTTTAAATCACGACATTTAAATTTCTGATACATAATTTTGATTGGGTCACAGTAACAAAGGATCACAAACTGGGTAGCTTAACCAAGGGCACTTCATTTTCTCACTATTCTGGAGGCTAGAAGTCTGAAATCAAGGTATCAGGACTGTTGGTTCTTTGGGAAAGCTATAGGGGGAAGACCTATTTCAGGCATCACTCTTTTGACTTTCCCAGATAAACGAAAGCTGAGGGCATTCCTTGCCACTAAACCTGCTCTATAAGAAGGGCTAGAGGTGGGTTAGCAGATGGTATGGTGCTTAAAGTGCTGGATTCCCACATGGCCAACCACTGTTTGAATCCTGGATCCAGCAGCTTGAAAATCATACCAAGCACATGTGTGTATGTGTGCGCCCAAAATCTCAAGAGGAAAATGGAGGAAAAGGGACTGTAACATGATCATCTCCTTTGGGGGGATGGGGGTGGAGATGTGATTTCTCACTTTCCCTCTCTATATGTATCTCTGTCTCTCTCTGGTGAGCACATGTGTCCTGTGAGGGGGAAGGAATAATAGAGGGACTGAAACAAAAAGCAGTAAGCAGCAACACAATTTATATGAAAATACATTGCTATGTGAATAGCTCTCTAGTAACAGCAAATAAAGGGGCAAATATGCAATTCTATACCATTGTGACTTTGCCTCATAAAGTTTAAATGATGAAAACATTAACAAAAAAAAACAATGTCAACATGTATACAATACATTAAGATGTAACTAGTGGCATAATAACAAAATGTAGGGGGTAGAGTTGTAATGTAGAGACCTTGTGCATAATTAAACTTAAGTTGTCAAGAGTTCAAAATAGAAGACTGGGACTAAGATATTTTATGTAACTTTGATAATAATCATTAACAAAAATGTCTATAGGACATGCACATGAAAAATGACAAAGTATTCAAAACACATTACTACATATAGTCAAGAAAACACAAAAAAAGGCAGTGAGAGAAGAAACAAGGAATAGTGAAGATATAAAGCATATAAAATAATTTTTAAAATAGCAGTAGTCATTCCTACCAATACTTATTGAATGGATTAAACTCCTTAATCAAAAGACATGGATTGTATAAATGAAAAAGAAAATAAGATCTACTTATGTGCTGTCTACAAGAGACTAATTTAAATGTAGAGAGCACATCATCTGAAAGTAAGAGGATGGAATAAAAATTACATAGAAATGCTTATCAAAAGAGAGCAGGAGTGTCTGTAATATTAGAACAAATAGACATTAAATCAAAATTGTTATAAGATACATTGATGGACATTGCATAATGATAAGACTCAATTGTCAATAATCTAAATGATTATAAATATCAATCAAACCTAAGAACCCCTAAATATATGAAGATAAATTTAACAAAATTAAAGTGAGGAATAGATAGCAACAACAGCCAAAAAAAATAGGACTTTAATATCTCATTTTCAATAATCGATTGAACAATTAGACAAAAGATCAATATGGAAACAGAGTCAACATTGTAGACCAGTTAGGTCTGACCGACATGTACAGAACACCCTATCAAACAACTTCAGGAAATAGTCTTTTCACATGCACATGGAACACTTTAAAGGAAAGAACACAGATTAGGCAACAAAATAAATCTTAAACGAATTCCAAAAGTCTGAAACATTCAAAAGAAAACCAGAAAGATGCATAAATATGTTAAAATTAAGCAACATAATCTTAAACAACCAATGGGTCAAAGAAGTCCAAGGAAAATCAGAAAATTCCTTGGGACAAATGAAAATGTAAAACGCAAAATGTCAGAGGATGCAGCACTTAAAATCTACTCTCAGAGATTTTCAAAGTACAATACTTTGTTACTTACTATCACTTAAAATTTACTCTCAGAGGTGTCCAAAGTACAATACTTTGTTACTTACTATGTCACTAAGTTGCACAATAGTTTGTTAAAATGTGTTTCTTCTGACTAATTGAAAATTTGTATCCTTTGACCAACAACTTCCCAAGCAGCAATTTATGAATTAATTAGCGTGATTGAGACATTCCACAATATTTCAAAACACGTTGTACATAATAAATACATATATATACTCTTTATGTGTCAATTGTAAAACGTTCTTTAACTTACGGTATTCAGTGAAAGCAGTGCTAAGAGGGAAGTTTTTAACTACAAATACATACACTAAAAAAAGAAGAAATCAATACCTAACTTTATATCTCAAAAACTAGACCAATTACAATGAACTAAACTTAAATCTAGCAGAAGGAAGTACATAAAAAGATTAAACAGAGTTAAAAGAAATGGAGAGTTAAAAATAAAAAAAGAAATATAATAGAACTAAAAGTTACAGTTTGCCCCATCACACAACAGCTAAATGTTGTGGAGAGGAAGTTGAATTCCACATGGTCAACTAGGGTTTGAGTCCAGACCTTGGTCGCTTACACACTGGGGCATGCACATGCATGCCCAGGATTCTGATGTCATGGAGAGTTGGAGGACAAAGGATTACAGCTTGAGCAGATCTCACTGGGAGTTGTGCTTTCTCTTTCTCTCTCCCTCTCCCTTCTTTCTCATGCATTGCACATATGAACTCTATCATAATAAAAGAAAATACAATTAAAAAAATTGTAGGTTTCTCAAACGATTTTTTAAAAAAAAATTTAGCTGGATTGATAAAGAGAAATAGAGAAGATTCAAATAACTAAAGTCATCAATGAAAGAGGGCATGTTACAACTACATAGAAATAAAAAGAAATTGTAAGAGAACACGATGAACAATTTTATGCCAACCAATTATATAACCTAAAAGAAATGGGCCAAATTCCTACCAGTACAGATCCTATCAAGACTGAATCTTGAAGTTACAAAAAATTTGAACAGAACAATAATATGGAAATTGATTAGTAATCTAACTCTGCCAACTCAAGGACAGATGGTTTCAATGAAGAATTTCACCAATTCCTTTCACATTTAGAAAGGAATTAGTATCAATCCTTCTGAAATTATCCCCAAAGTTAAAGTAGAGGAACATTTTCAATCTGATCTATGAGGTCTGCATGACTGATACCAAAGTCAAAGGCAGTACAAGAAATGAAATATACAAACCAATATCCTGAATGGTACTGATGTAAAGTCTCAAGAAAATTCTAGCAAGTTGAATCCAATAACACACTGTAAGATTATACACTATGACCCAGTGGCATTTGTGCTTTGAATGGAAGGATGATTCAATATATGAAAAAGCAATCAATGTAATATACCACATTATCAGAATGAAGGACAAAAACCACATGATTATCTCAATAGATACAGAAAAAGATGGTGCCCTGTATGATTGGGGGGAAAAAAAAACCAGACTATGAAGAGAACATAATTACTTCAACATCATAAACATCACTTGTGAAAATCCCACTGCTAACATCATACTCAAAGGTGAAAGATGAAAGCTTTTCCTCTAAGAACAGGATGAAGATAAGGATGCCTGCTTTCTTCATTTTTATTCAGCATTTTATTGGAAGTCCTCATCACAGAAGTTGGGCCAAAAAAAAAAATGTCACCTAAATTGGAAAGGTAGAAGCAAAATTATCTCTGTTTGCAGATAATATGATTTTATATGTAGAAAATCATAATAATCTTACAAAAAAATTCTAAAACTGAAAAATAGTTTCAAAAATAATGCAGGATAGGGACCAGCAATTAGTGTAATGGCTATGTCGCTGGACTCCCATGTAGTCCCAGTTCGAGTCCTGGGCCCAGTGGCTTGGACTCACGCGGGGCACCTGCGCGTGCGGAGGAGAATAGAGGAGAAGGGATTGCAGCGTGGCCATCCCCCCTGGGGGGTGATTTCTCACTTTCTGTCTCTCTGTCTCTCTCTGTCTGTCTGGCACGCACCCTGTAGCAAAAAACAAACAAACAAAAAACCAAAAACAAAACAAAGACAAAAACAAAAACCTCTCTAAAAAAATGCAGGATATAAAATTAACATGCAACAATTATGTCTCTGTACATTATAATTGAATAATCCAAAATGGAAATGAAGAAAACTCCACTTACAATAGCATCAAGAGGAATACAATAACTAGAAACAAAACTAACAAAGACAGGTAAAGATTTGTACAACAGAAATTATTACTGAAAGAAAGAAAAGGCAAATAAATGGAAAGATTGCATATTTAGAATTGAAAGATTTAGCACTGTTAAGATGTTCATACTGCCCCCCAAAATTTACAGATCCAACACAATTCATATCACAGTCCCAATGGCAAGTTTGCAGAAATAGAAATATTTATCCTGGAATTCATATGGAATCTTAATGGGCCCCACATAGCCAAAGTAGTTTTAGGATAAAAAGACCAAAGCTGGAGTATCCCCACATCTTTATTTCTAAACAATCCACAAAGCAACAGTAATCGAAATATCATGGAACTACTATAAAGTCAGACAAATGACAAATGGAATAAAATAGATAGCCAAGAAATAAACTTTCATATATATGACCAAATTACCTTCAGCAAGGGTGCCTGGACAACTCATATTGGAAAAATACAGTCTTTTCAATAAATGACTTTGGGAAAACCGAACCTCCACATGCAAAAGAATAAAGTTCAAATCTTGTATTACAAAATATACAAAAAATTCTCAGAATTTTTTAAAGACCTAAACTATACAATTTCTAAAAGAAAAAAAATATAACCTGAGGACAAGGTTACTATGTGAAATAAGCTAATCACAAAAGGTAAATATGGCATCTAAAGTCATCAAATTCTTAGACATATGAATTAGAATGGTGGTTGCATGGCTCGGGGAAGAGGGAAAATGGAAAATCTTTAAGATATTCAAGCTGAATAAACTTTCGGCTATCTCTTCCACAATAATTTGAAAATATTTATTAATAATAATACTTACCTGAACACTTATCAGAGCTTAAAATGGTAATTTTTTTATAATTTTTGGTCCACTACAAGTTAAAAGTTTAGAAATAAAAATATTAAAGACTGAAGTATTAATTCCTGCCTGAATTTTGAAGTTGCCAACCTCTTCTCTCAATCAATAGATAGATTAGATAGGTAGGTAGATAGATAGATATAGACATATGATGATAGATAGATGATAGATAGATAGAAATAGATATAGATAGATAGATGGATAGATAGATAGATATAAATGATAGATAGATAGAGATAGACGAGAGATATATAGAAAGACAAACCTAGAATGAGCAATATCTATCTAGGCAGATCACAGTCCCACATTTAGACTCATTTTCTTTGTATACAGAGTAGGTGATATATTGAAGTTCTTTTTGTTTTAATGTTTTTCTTTATTCATGATAGACCACATGCATGTGAGAAAGAGAAAGAAACATACCCTTCCTTCAGTTCTTCAGGCTGACAAACATTGGTCACTCACACAGCAGCAGGCCTGGCATGTTTCAGGCTGACCAAGCTGAGGATGCAAACCATAGTCCCCATGCGGGATCCCACTTCTCTTGAGTAGCACATTACCACTGTGCCATGGAGATTGCCCTCTTTATATTTCTGTCATTGTATTTTGCTGTGGATTACATTGTTTTCCATTTTTAGAGTCATGTTTTGTAATATCTATTTATATACCTATCAGATTCCCAAAAGGTCATATGTTGGTTTGTATCAATAAGATAGACAGATGATATTATATTGGGTTATCAGAAAAGTCTATTCTATGCAAAAATGTGTCATGACTTTTCTGACAACCCAATAGATAGACAGATATAAGTAGATGCATAAATATTTATATCTACAGCCACTTCTCACCACCTACCTGTCTAATAACTGCTCAGATTTATGACCAGTTCTCCAGTCCAAGGAATCCCTTTTCTCAATCTGTGTGTCTTGGGAATCCCCTTTCTCAGTCTTTGTCTTGTTCCTGCAGTTGGTTAGTATTCACTCCATGAAGCATTCACAATCACATAAGACCACGCATCTTATTTATAAATTTGTACTTTATTGTGCACCTGTAGAAGTATTTAGAATACATGAAATGATTACATGGGATTTATATTATTGTGCTGTGCTGTTTCTTGCACTTTCTGGGTATGGTAGAATTACATTATTCTAGCATGGTGTCATATGATATTTATTGAAAAATATATGCATAGTGGCCCATGACACACTGCAAGACATCTGCCTTTAAGCTCTTCACTCATTGGCTAATTTGCTTACAGTCGTAGTCATAGGAGCATAACTTGGTTGTTAAGGGAGGAGTGCCAGTGTGTGTGTGTGTGTGTGTGTGTGTGTGTGTGTGTGTGTGTATTGTACTGGTTCTGTTAGTTCTGTCTCCCTGAAGAACCCTGGTGGATATGCTAGGGAATAGCTAGGATCTCACATTCACTCCTACCATTATTTATCAGATGTTGAGCTTAGTAAGCTATTTGTTGAAGAATGTCTGAAGGCTATGGATATAATCAATTCATTTTTAGGTCTGAATTTTCAGAAACTCATCCCAGCATTAAATAAGAGCTATTTGCCTAGACCATATTTTACTCTTTTCCCATTTCTCCCCCTCTGTCCCATCAATAACTGCTTTGGTTTTTTATAAACTGTTCTTAATTGTGATTTCATATGTCTATTCTGAGGAGCACCATAAGGAAAGTCCTTCTGAAACTCATCACTCTATTTACTAAAGGATGTTGTTGATAAAAATCATTACATTACAAGGACCCTCTGGAGGAATTTCATCTTGATTTTAGTACTAGAAAAAATTTTGTTTTCCCGAGCTGTTGGTTTTTTCTTCTCTGCTATGTGTATTTGATCAGGTTTCTCTGCTCACTTTTGTTGCTGGAAAGTGTTAGAACAGAATTGATAGTTCACTAGTAGTAAGTTTATAGGATCCTTTGTGGTCTGCATTTTTTCTGTATATTCTTTATCTCCTTCCTGTCTCCATGCTATTTTCACAATATTCTGTTATTAACTTAATATTGTGTGTGTATATGTCTATAGGTATATATTTACATCTATATATTTTTATAAACCAACATGTATCCTTTCTGGAACATGGTAGAAAATATAAATAATTAATATAAAAATGTACCAAAAAAATACATACTTAGTCCTATAAGTTATACATAAGGGAACTGAATCTGCATTTGAGGTTACGACTAGCTTAGATCATACATTCAACCTATGAAAGAGCCATACAAGAACTCTGGTTTTGTGGATCTCATACACACCAAAAAGTTACTATAAATGTCCATATAATTCAGTTGCATGGCCAAAGACTAAAAATGGGTAATGCTCACACTAGAGATTGCATTCCTGTCAAAAAAGAGTAGAATCACTTTGGACTACTTAGAGAATATAAGCTTCTAATTGTGTTTTAAAATAGGCCAGCAGGTAGCGTAGTGGGTAAGTTGGACTTCCACATGAGTAATCATAGTTCAAGTCCTCGGTCTGGTGGCTTGCTTTCTCACTTTATCTGTGTGTGTGTGTATGTGTGTGTGTATATGTGTGTGTGTGTGTGTGTGTGTGTATGTGTATGTCTGTCTCTCTCTGGTGAATGCATGAGCCCTATACACATTAAACAAAAATAATAATAAATAAATAATTTTAAAAATAGATAGGCATAGCTGGACCAGCTAAAGGCATGGTGGTTAAAGTCACTGGATCCCACATGGCTGACTGAGTGATTTGATTCCAACCTCATGGCTTGAAAAACATGCCAGGTATGTGTGTGTGGTGTCCAAAATCCAGAGAGGAGAATGAAGAAGGGATAGCAGTGTAGCCATTTCCGCTAGGGGTGCTTTCTCACTTTCCCTCTGTGTCTCTATCCAGTGGGCACATGTAACCTATAGCAAAAACTTAAAAAATGAAAAAAAGAAAAGAAAAGAAGGCATAGCTTGGATGAAAAATGCATAGCTTGGATGAGTATGGAAACAATTATAAAATAAATCAGGCAATTAAAAAGGCATAGCTATGTCAATAGGTTTAATGTGTTCCAGAGAGCGTGAAGAAACAAGACTCTCTGGAATTGAGGTTTTGATATTAGCAATAATAAAAGTAAATAAGCAAATAAAACCAAATAAGTAACGTAAGTTTAGATTGCAGTGGGCTTTGAATGCCAAAAATATGGCATTCAGATTTAGTTTTGTGATGGTCATGAGTGTGTCTGAAAAGAGGATTGACATAACTTATAAGATCACTTCTCTAGCATACTGGAAACAGAATACTGAACTCAAGATGGAAAATTGGAGAAATAAGCAATTAAATGTAAACAAATTCCAGGGACAGTTTCGAGCTGCTCCCCTCCCAGGCCACATCATTGAGGACAGAAAAGAGGCCTGAAATTCTAGTAAACCATTCCCTGAAAAGTTTGCTAAAACTCCAGGCATTGATTAATCTTCTCTAGCTTTCCCATTCGTCTGGAAGGATTAAAGTACCCACTTCAAAAGTACAATAGATGGCTATCTCAGAGACATTTGTCTGAATCCCCTTCTTCACTATGGAATCATGAAATAAATAACCAACATCCATTTCATAAACATGCACATTCCTTTTCATCCCCACTGACAGAGCACCATCTCTTCCAGGAAATACAGCAATAGTCTCCTAATTGAATTCCTTGTTTTTAATGTTGTCCCCAACCCAACACGTACTCTCTGCTTGTCACGGACAATAACTTTTTAAATGCAAATCTAGTCTTTTCTTCTCCTAAAACTTTTAGGAATTGTTCATGACCTATTGCAATGATTTTCAAACTGGCATTTTTACTCATTAAGGGTTAAAGAATCCAATGTATTGGGTTGCAACCATTAGTTTTCAAAATAGTACAGAACATCTCAGAGTTTTATATGTATTAGGAGTAGATATTTTCTTATGAAACATTTTTTTTTCAAATTAGTTAATATTTTATATACACATATGTATTCATAAATGTTTATTTAGGTTTGTATAGGTGTCCTAATGGAGTTTTCATCAGTATTTCCTATTATACTGCAATGTTGGAACAGTTTAAAAGCTACTGACAGGGACCAGCAGTTGGCATAATGGCTATGTTGCTGGACTCCCATGTAGTCGACCGCAGTTCCAGTCCTGGACCCGGCGGCTTAAACTCACGCCGAGCACGTGTGCGTGCGTGCCCAAGATCCTGAGAGGAGAATGGAGGAGAAGGGATTGCGGCGTGGCCATCCCCCCTGGGGGGGTGATTTCTTGCTTTCTATCTCTCATCTCTCTGTCTTTCTCGTGAGCACACGCACCCTATAGCAAAAACCTCCCCCAAATAAATAAATAAATAAAGTTAAATAAAATAATTCTAATAAATAAATGAAAAATATAACAAATATATATGCACCTTATAAATAAAAATATAAAAATATAGATATGCATATATGTAAACAAATATATACTTGTACATATATACATTTATGTATATTTAACATATATACATATGTGTGTATATATGTGTGTATATGTATGTATATATGTTAATATGTGTGTGCACATATATATGTATATTTATATATTTAAGGTTTATGAGAAAGGGCACATATGCTAGGCAGAGATGTTGAGAAGGAAAATGAGAAATAACTCTCTGTAGGGGAGATAGCCATGCCAAAATCCCTCCCCCTTCATTCTTCTGGAGTTTTGGACACACATGCACTTGTGCCTGGAGTGATTTCAAGCAGCCAGTTCCAAAACTTGAACCACATTGGGAGGGAATCTAGCATCTGAGCCACATATATGTGTGTGTGTATGTTATTTGTTACATGAATGTAAACACTTGAGTCAGAATCACAGCATCATCACCTGGTGGGCCCTACTTATAGGTAATATCACATAAGTGGGCCTTAGTTATTCACCCCATATAGCCTTTTAGTGAAGGAGAGAGTCTGAAATGTGATTTAGGCTCCAATTAATTTCCAGGTGATGCTGCTGTTCCAAGTTTGAAACCAATCCTTTTCCACCCACCGCTCCAAGTTTATCAGCCACCGTGTACGGATAGTAAAGCAATGTTGATAACTATAGTTCCAGAAGTTTGGTCATCTAGTTATTAGATGGCTCGCAGAATTCCTGTTGTTCGTCCTTCACAATTCCTCTAATTCAGTCATTCACATCATTTTCTTAAGATAAAAATACAGATGTGTGCTTGTCAAAGTTCCAGGTTAGCAGATCTCTCCCTCTAATGCAGTGTACTAAAGGATGAGCAAAGGGATTTTCATTTTTAAAAAAGTGTTTTGAAGCGTTTCTTTTTCTCAGACGTTTTAAGCACACAAAGCAAACTTTAGGTTTTTGCAGCATTGTTTTCCTGCTATAAGCAGTGAATACTTTCAGCACCTACAGTGAAAACAACCTCCTGTTTGCTCCTACAACAAGAGTACTTAACCTCTTAGGCAGCTCACTTCGCTGGCAGTTTAGTAAAACCTACACAGTAGTGTTTTTAAATGCATAAAAATAAAATACGAATGATTACAAAACCAACTAATTTATTTTTACTGAAATCTAATTATTAACATATTTATTTTATTTTACCCTATTTTCTTTTTGCCAGAGAGCATGTATGCTTGCCAAAGAAAGACACAGAGACAGAAAGAAGGAGAAGGAAAAACATTCCTCAATGGGGTATGGTCACACCACAATTCATTCCACTCCATTTCTTCATCCTATTGGGACTTGGGGCCTGCACATACACATACCTGTCATGTTTTTCAATCCACTGGGGCTAGGATTCAAACAGTGTGGTTGGCCATATGGGAACCAGCTCTCTTAATCACTAGGTCATGGGACTGGCTTTCAAAATATTTAATAAGACAAGCTTGTATGATGGTGATATATGTAGTTCATCATTAATACATTAAATCAAAATATCTAGTGGTGGATCTAAGAACACCACAATTTTGAAGCAAAGATGAAAAAATGGCTTTAGTGATCCTTAGAAAATCTATAAAGCTATATTACAATATCTGTGATTTCTATTGGTGACAAAGTTGAGGTTCTGTTAAGAAATCTTTGGGGGTTGGCAGGTAGCATGGTGGTGGTTCAGGGTGGTGGACACCCACATGGTCGACTGTGGTTCGAGTCACAGACCTGGTGGCATGCTTTCTCACTTTTCCTCTCTCTCTCTCTCTCTCTCTCTCTCTCTTTTTCTCTCACTCCATTCCTCTCTGGTCAAATTAAAATAAATAAATAAATAAAGTTAGATAAAATAGTTCTTTTAAAAAAATACATCTGTGAATTGCCATTAACATTCATTAGTTGAGGACTAGCAGATGGCATAATGGTTCCATCACTGGACTCCCACACAGTAGACTGCAGTTTGGGTCCCAGTCCTGGTAGCTTTAAACTCATGCCAGGGATGTGTTCGTGTGTGGCCAAGATCCCAAGAGGAGAATGGAGAAGCGATTTTGGAGTGGCCATCCCTCCTGGGGGGAGTGTTTTCTCACTTTATGTCTCTCTGTCTCTTTGTCAAGCACATGTGCACAATACCAAAAACCTCTCTCTCTCAAAAAAAAATCATTATTTAGACATAAAGCTAAATTTCAGTAAAAGATTTGTAAAAGTGAATATCTTTTTTTTTCAATCCAAATTCAAGGACTTCCTGATCTCAGCTTTAAGAAATGTTTCTTTAGGGACCAGCAGTTAATGTAATGGCTATGTCGCTGGACTCCCATGTAGTCAACTGCAGTTCACGTCCCAGACCCGGTGGCTTAAAACTCATGCCGGGTATGTGTGCGTGCATGCCCAAGATCCCTAGAGGAGAACGGAGGAGAAGGGATTGCGGTGTGGCCATCCCCTCGGGGGGTGATTTCTCACTTTCTCTCTCTCTGTCTCCGTCTGTCTGGCTGGCGAGCGCACGTGCCCTATAGCAAAAACCTCTCAAAAAATAAAATAAAATAAAATAAAAAAGAAATGTTTCCTTAGAGGTTTGTCCTAAAATCCTTTGAGCATATCACTATAGAATGCTAGAACTAGACAGAGTTGGTAGATTGAGAGAAGAGATTGGGTAGATTGATACATACCCATCAGTGACAGGACGAGCAGGCCTGGATGCAGTATCACAAATGTCAAATGACTGATTAGTTCCTCTCTTCTGGTGTTCTCACTGGGTTGTATTGGAGTGTGTCTGGGGCCCAATTAGGTAGAGAAGGAACAGTCTTGGTTAGAATTAAGCGTCACTAGCATCACTATTTTTCACCTGTTGGCTTTGCCTGCTTTTCTCTTTAGAGCTTTTGCAAACTTATCCCCACATTTCCTCTTCCTTATCTGGACCCATCTATCTTTTCCATAGCCTGAACTGCAGAGCTGTTTATGTGATAAGGTAAATTAGATTGGGGCTTTCCCTTCAGCTTATATTCTTCTTTGCTTTTGAGGGCAAATAAGCTCCAGCTGGATGGTCAGTTTTTGAAATACACAGACAGGTATCAGTGAACACAACTCAGATGATCTTCTGACCCTAACCTGGTCTAAAAAGAAATTTTCAGGGCAGCTGAGGTGAACCTAGAATAATTTTCTCCCACCTTCTCTTCCAGGGCAATGCATTTAATTTTAATTAGAAGTAAAATAGAGGAAACAACAAACGAAGTGAGTTCCTTATCATCTGTTGCATTGTAATAATTAAAAAAGTTATGAAAGCAAGGAGGGAATATGATTATGAGTAACTACCCTTTCTGCACTTCAAACCCATATCACTACTCCTACACAAAGTGCTTGTTTGAGAAAAAGGTTCAGACATCACTTTTTTGAGGCTCTTGCCATAAAAAAGGCTTTGCACATCGTATCACATTACTTATGTATAGAAATCACCTCTTTGGAGATAAATACATTTTTTTTTTTTAAACCCCTGCCCCCAACTGTAAGTGGATTTCTACAGTGAGGACGTCTTAGAAGGGAGAATGTTTGACTTAGACCAAGGAATAATTTTTTTAAAAAAACTATAGAAATAGAATATGCACTGTCTTTTCTTTTAAGAACCTGGCTGGGCAGTAATCTGACTAGAAACTGTCAACAAATGTTGTTCTGTAACGTTCTACATAACTCAGTTGCCATGGCAACTGGATCCCTATTGACAAGAAAGAAAGCGAAACATATGGCTGGGTAAGTCTTACTTCAAGAAGCCTAAAACCTATTTACAGGGTCATCATCTCTGAAAGAAATAAGGTACTCAAAACCAAAGGTAACTTTAATCAAATATTCCAATAGACCATTGAAAATGTTATTTGTTGCTAATACTAAATAAGAAATAGCAACCAAAGTGTTGTCCTGCAACATTTTCAGAATGTTTTATTTATTTTAAAAGAGCAACATAATCCAGTGAAAGGCCATTTATAATCAAAAGTACATTGCTTTAGCTAGTTTACTCTTAATCTCTATTAAAAGGTATTCAGGTGACATTTATGATGTACCTACTATGTGTATAACAGTATGTCAGTCTCCTTGGTCTGACACAGTGTCCTTGTTTTTCAGTTGTTTATGAGTTATTAGAGGAAATAAATGCATAAACAAATTACCACTGAACAGGAAGAATATATATACATAGATGACATAGTAAAGTAGTAAATGTCATTATAGGATTATAGAAAGAGAGCTATTAAGTAAATATATTCTCTAGCTTTTCATTAAACCTTGTTTGTTCAAACATGGCAGTTACATTATGTTACAGTGCCTTATACATATCTGGTTAATAGATGTATGTTTCTTATTGGCCATTTCATTGATCTCTTTACGTATCTATGTATCTATTAGATTTTAATCAAATTACACTCTCGGTATATGTAGCTAGAATCCAATATTGTGCTTAATACATCACAGACCTTTAAATAAAAATTATTAAGTATGTGAATGATGTTGAAGTTTGGATTTTTACCTGAGGCTTGAACAATCAATACCATTTCTATTTGCAGATATAGGGTATGGATAGGTTTATGAAACTTTTTCTATTTTAGTCACAAGTAGGCTCAGCTGCAATGGTACAGGTAGTAGGACACTTCTGTGCAATGCTGGAGCCACATGAAAGGCCCAGGTTCAGATCCTGCAGCAATCCGAGCATATCAGGAATGGCAATGTGCACCTGTAGTCCTAGGTCACTGGGAGGTTGGGGTAGGAGGATTGCAGCATGGTGAGACCCTATAGAGAAATGCCTCACTCTCTCTCTCTCTCTCTCTCTTCCTCTCCATTTCTCAATTATTTATTCGATTTAATTTTATTTTGACAAAATTTTCAGTTTAGTTAGTTAGATATTCAGAGATGAATGAAATAGCTCCTTTCATAAGAAGTCTAGAGGTTTTAACATCAGTACACTAGCAGCAATATATTTATGATGGTTCTAATAATAGCATGTGGTTTGAGTTTGATAGGAGATGTAATGAGAATAACAAGGACCTTTTTAAATTGATATCAAAATCACAACTGAAATTGAAGTATTTTCATTTCCTGTCTTTTTAATAAGATCACAATGTGGGGTCAGCAGGTGGTGTAATCGTTACATTGCTGGTCTCTCATATGGCCCGATCACAGTTCAAGTTCCCAGTGGCTTGAAACTCATGCTGGGTGGATGTGCATGTGTGCCCAAGATCCTGGGAGATGGTCTGAGGAGAAGGGATTGTAGCATGGCCATTACAACTGAGGAGGTAATTTCTCACTTTCCCTCTCACGGTTTCTCTCTCTCCAGCGAGCTCATATGCCCTAAGGCAAAAATCCCTTGAAAAAAATAACAATGTTGTCAACCTAAAATCCACATTATTTTGAGCAAGATTGTCTTCATTTTTGAGCAGTTTTGAACTTGTGATCAGTAATGTTCTGGCAACTTTTAATGGTCTGTGATTTAGTTTCAGTTTTAGTTTCAAAATTGTGCTGGATAAAATGCATCATTGTTTATTTGCTATCATTAAAAGTTACTAATCACCCAATTAAAAGCTGGCTTCACGGTAGAGTGGTAAAGTACTATTCATGAGGAGTTGGATCCATTAGGCAAGCATGATTTGAATACCTGGCCTGAACTATGCCAGGCAAGCATGCATGTATTCCGTTTCCAGTGAGCTAAATAAACAACTCTCTAAGGAAGACATACGAACAGCCAAAAAGGATAGGAAAAAATACTCAATATCCCTCATTGTAAGGGAGATACAGATCAAAACCACAATATGAGACCCAGTCACAATGGCAAAAATTAAAAAGCAAATAATAAATGCTGGAGGGGATGTGGTGAAAGGGGAACACTCCTTCACTGTTGGTGGGAATGTAAATTGATCCAGCCACTATGCAGACAATATGGAAGTTCCTCAGAGACCTTCAAATAGAACTATCATATCATCCAGCAATTGCACTCCTCGGTATATCTACCCAAAGGACAGGAGATCACTCAGTTGGAAAAGCGCTTGCACAGCTATATTCATTGCAGCATTATTCATGATTGCTAAGACACGGAACCAACCCAAATGTCCACAAACAGATGAATGGATTGAAAAATTGTGGCACATATACTCTATGGAATACTCTTCAGCAATAAAAAAGAACAAGACCATGGAATTTCATAGAAAGTGGACGAATATGTAAGATTCACTGCTGAGTGAAGCAAGTCAGGCTATGAAAGAGATATATTGTATCTGTCCACTTAACATATACAGACTGCCCACACTCTATTGTAGAGACTGAAAGACTGCAGAACATAAAAGCTTTATAAATTGTAATGGACACTAGAGACAAAGTAGAAAGAGAGTGTATGAGGGGAAGAGCCTAGGAAAGGAAATTTGGGGAAAAAATACAGAGGTAAGATACTTGTGGGACACAGATATGGTTTATTATCTGTTGACGAAGATGTGTATAATATTCTCTACTGGGCTGAACTGAGGTGTACATCATGCTTGGTAAAGTCTATTTATAATATAAATTATGTATAGCAATTGAATGTATGAATAATAATACTAATAATAAATAAAATAAAAAGTGAAAAAAATCACTAATCAATACACCATCTGATGTTTATTTATTTATTTATTTTTGCCATAAGGCACTTGTGTTCAATGGAGAATGATAGAGAGATAGAGAAAGTAAGAAATTACTTACATGGGATGGCCATATCACAACCCTTTCTCCTCCATTCTCCTCTCAGGATTTTGGACATGCATGCACACACACTTGGTATGATTTTTCAAGCCTCTGGATGCGGGACTTGAACCACGGTTAGTCATATGGGAGTACAGCATTTTAACTAGCATGCCCCACTCCCTTATCCCCCTCCCATGCTTATTTATTTATTTATTGTTTTGTTTTTGCCATAGCATGCATGCACTTGTCAGAGATAGACAATGAGAAGGAAAGTGAGAAATTACCCCTGGGGGATGGTCACCC
Source organism: Tupaia belangeri chinensis (assembly GCF_000334495.1). Taxonomy (NCBI): domain Eukaryota; kingdom Metazoa; phylum Chordata; class Mammalia; order Scandentia; family Tupaiidae; genus Tupaia; species Tupaia belangeri. The sequence goes on from NW_006203847.1 coordinate 863,004, forward strand.
CAAAGTTCCCTCTCCTCCATTCTCCTCCTGGGATTTTAGGCATGTATACGGAAGTGACCAGCAAAATTTTCAAGCTACCAGCTCAGCTCCTTGAACTGCAGTCAGCCCTGTGGGATCCACTGCCTTTTGATCATGCCATCTGTTGCCCCAATGCACTATTTTCTATAAAGCATGATATAGAATTAAATCTTGGTAAGATTTTAATGTGTTACCTGTGAATATCTTGCTAATATAAAAACATAAGCAATGGCTGGCTTCATGGTAGAGTGGTAAAAGTGCTATTCATGAGGAGTTTGATCCATTAGGTAAGCATGGTTGGAATACCCGGCCTGAACTATGCCAGGCAAGCATGCATGTGCTCTATTTCCAATGGGCTGGAAGAGTGAAAGAAGGGGATTACAATGTAACCCGACCTTGTGGATGATGTTCATCACTCTTAAATGTGTGCATACATGCTGTTTCGTGAATATAGAAAAAAAATCCTTAAATATAAAATTGAGTTTCTCAGTTACCAAGTATGTTTCATACGGACTGGGCTGTGGATACAAACCACAGTCACCATGTACCATCTGGCTTCTCCTGATCAGCACATTTCTGCCGCACCAAAGAGAGCCCAAAGTTTAATTGATTTTAATATAAATAACCACAGGTGGCAAGTGGATACTATGTTGGACAGGTCAAATTTAGGCTACCTAATAGAAAAAAATATTTCGATGACCTTAAACATTTCGTTTCACAAGTGAGATGTTAATTATAAATCTTTCTTAACTATTTATTGAATTTGTCAGTAAGGTGTAAACCTAGTGAGGAATCACTTTCTACCATTGAAAATAATAAAATTGTATTGTCTGAAAATTATTTAGAATTTATAGCTTTCATTATTTTGCTTTGATTTTCCTCTAACTTAATACCATGGTAATTCCTTAGTCTGGTACTTCATGGATAATTTTTTTTTTAGGAGAGAGATTTTGTTATATGGTGTGTGTGCTTGCCAGAGAGATGGAGACAGTGAGAGAGAAAGCAAGAAATTGCCCCTTGGTGTGTGTGTGTGTGTGTGTGTGGGGAGATGGCCTTGCTGCAATCCTTTCTCCTCTATTCTCCTCTCAGGATTTTGGGTACACATGCACGCACATGAGCCTGGCATAAGTGTTAAGCCACCCGACCTGGGACTCTAACCTTGGTAGACTACGTGGGAGTCTAGTGATGTAACCATTTTGCCATCTGCTGGTCCCTCTCTGAGAAGTTTAAAATACACTCTTTTTTTCCTTTATGAGAGAGAAAGGGAGGGAAGGACAATAGACAGAGGTAGGAGCTTTTGACAGGATCCCATCTATTATCATGATTCTACAGCCCCACCCTCTTCACTAGCTCACATTACAGGCACATACAACTACAGCACGCATGCTCAGGTTGTCCTTGGAATTGAACCCAAGCTTCTCAAGCAGCCTCCAGCCTTCCAAGCAGTGACACTATGTGTTTGTCATCATGAGTGGACTTAAAAATACCTTTTTAGGGGCTACCAGATGGCATAGTGGTAACATTACTGGACTCCCACATGGGCAACCACAATGTGAGTCCCAGATCCAGTGGATAGAAATACGGGCATATGTGTGTGTGTCCAAGATCGTGGGAGGACAATGGAGGAGAAGGGACTGTGGCGTGGCCATCCCCCCTTTCACTGTTTCTCTGTCTCTCTCTCTCTGGTGAGTGGCCATGTCATATAGCAAAAACATCTTTTAAAATGCATTTTATTTATTAATATTCTTTTTAATTAAAATGTTCTGGAGTTAATAAGTAAGAAAATACATTTTTATATTCTGCATTTCAGAGGATATTTACAAAATTCTAGAAATATGGGCAAGTAAACATTTTCTTGCTTTAATAGAATAGAAAAAATTTGAAGACCAGGATGAGCTTGTAAGGACAATAGGACTTGTAATTTGCAGATCCTGAATCCAAATTTAGACCTTCTAGTTTTTAAAACAGCTTTCTTTCTATTACAGTCTGAGCATACAGTAGAGACTGTGGTAGTAAAACTCCACTCGAGATTCATGAAGACTTTTATTCTCAGTAAATTTCCATCAGAGGTTGTTAGATGTCAGGTGGCTGCTTGCCACGCTAATCAGTAATTATAAAATTAGGCTTCCCAAGGAGAAGGAAAAAGAGAGCAAAAATGAGAGAGAATGAAAAAGAAGGATATTAAACCATTCTGACTGATTTTTTCCTAAGCTATGAATAAGATTGTTTAGACAAAGAAAAGCAGAACAGTAACATTGCTGTGTTATTAGACAGGACTGGTTTTTTCAAGTACTTTATGATTGACAGTAAGAATACTACAGGAAGTACTTACATTTTGTGGTCTAGATTTTACAAGCTTTTAGAAAGGATTTAACACCAAGCAGTGTTGTTTGCCATGTCCATTTCTTTAGGTAGACTGTGAAGGTTTGAAAAACAATACAGTATTAAGAGGGACAGCAGTACGTGTTTGATCATTTGAATTCCATGTGGATGACATGCTGCTGAAATCTAATTTTCTTTTATTCATACAAATGGTACTTTTACTGACAGTTACAAAGCTTTGCATTATTATTCACCTGTGGAGTGTTCCCTAAGGAAGCTGCTTCTCCAAGATGTGGTGCATTGGCATCCCTTGATAGACCAAAGTGATAGATATGTCTTTGTACCCACCTTTTGCTCCAGGAAGAACTTTTGAAGATAATGTTAGTCCCTCACCTTTATTGCAAGAATAGCATATGAAAGCAACTGACATCTCAGAAGAATAGAGTTTTCCAGAGTTACTGGTAGAAATTTCTGGAAAGATAAGTGGACGCATTTCTGAAAAACTATGGAGGTGCAATTTCCAAAGTAGTTTATTTGAGTAGGATCCCCAAATCGATTTTTAGAAACACACTGCTTAAGGGAGTATTTGCTAAATTGATAGACTAAGACATGATTGCAAGCAAGGTGTGAAAATTCCTAGTCTATGTCACTGGCATTCTCTATAATATTTTAATTGTGATTTAGAATTTACATATAGAACTTGTACATCTTCATGGAGTACTGTGAGATTTTTCAAAGCATGTATACAGTATGTAATAATCAAATCAAGAAAATAAACGCTATCCTTTTACGTCTTTCACCTGGAATCCTTAGAAATTGCCATAAACATTGAGATAGCCTTTTGGATGCCTTTTTGGACTGGTCAGAATTTTATAACACTCTTGGTTCTGTAAAATTAAGATTTTAATGCACTCTTGCAGGTCTATTATGAGGACTAAATGCTATACATACTGTAAGTTCTTATTAGTAGTTATTATCAAGCGTAGCTATACAGAAGTCTCATTAACAGAAATTGCATAGTAAAGATATGCTGCTATATAGTATATAAACCAGGAAATTGATTTAATATATATTTTTGTAGGTATGCCTTGCAGAATGTTCAGAAATCTTTTGTCATATGCTTCATTGAAATCATTTCCAAGGATTTCATTTACTACCATTAGTGAGCCCGCAGATGTACTTGTTCTTTTTTTTTTTTCTTTTTTTTGGAGAGGTTTTAACTATAGGGCATGTGTGATCACCAGAAAGACAGAGAGAGAGAGGCAGAGAGACAGAAAGAGAAAGACAGAGAGAGAGAGAGGCAGAGAGACAGAAAGCAAGAAATCACCCCCCAGGGGGGACGGCCACGCCGCAATCCCTTCTCCTCCATTCTCCTCTAGGGATCTTGGGCATGCACGCACATGTGCCTAGCATGAGTTTAAGCCACCGGGTCTGGGACGCAAACCGTGGTAAATTACATGGGAGTCCAGGGACATAGCCATTACACTAACTGCTGGTCCCTACTTGTTTATTTTTATAGCTACTATTGGAATCATTATTTGAGTTAGACTTCTATGTTTCCTCTTATCTTTAGCCTAAATCACTTTGTTCATTTCTAAAATACAGAATCATTGAACGATGTTGAGAAACAAGTTCCAGGAAACCATATATAAAATTTCATTCTCTTGTCACATGTAGTACCAGCCAGAATACTTTTAGTCTTCTGTTTTCTGTTCAGTGTGGCTCTCATTTGTGTCTGTGTATGTGTGTGTGTGTGTGTTCATGTATGTTCCTTTTGATTAGGAAGTAGTCCAGTGTGATCCATAAAGCCCAAGATTTGCCATCAGTCAGGAGCATGTTCTAGTCCCTGCTTCATACAATTTGCTAGCTATATAACTTTGGCAAATTGCATAATTTTGCTTGAACCTCAGTTTACTTATCTATAAAATAGGGATAGGGGACTTCAGGGATAAGAGCAATGAAGATGTTCTGCTGAGAAGTCATCCTGGCAAACAGAAAGGCCAGGCCAGAAGAAGACAGTTGCCATGAGAGCTGAGATCTAATGATTTCAGGGATAAGAGCAATGAAGGTGTTCTATTGAGAAGTCACCCTGGCAAACAGAAAGGGCAGGCCAGAAGAGGACTGAGTTTGCTCTGAGAGCTGAGATCTAGCGATTTCAGGGATAAGAGCAATGAAGATGTTCTGCTTGCTGAGAAGTCACCCTGTCTGCACTGAGTGCCTGGACTGGTCTAAGTGAAAAGTTGCCAAAATCCAAATACTATGTGGGGTCCTCATATTCATCAACTCTCACTGAATCTGTGACACAAAGGAGAAAAACACAACACCAAAGAGTTTGCAGACCACATTCTCCGGTGTGCCTTTGATTGCTCAGATTGATCTTATAGAAATTAGGAGGAAATGAATAACTCATCAGATTACTAGAAATCACCACAGGGGCACAAGATTTATGTGAAACCAAAAAAAAAAATACCTCTTCCTCAACAGAAAAGAGTAACTCCTCTTCACCCACAGACTGTACAATGGAACTCATGGAAATATCTGATAAAGAATTTAGAGTTTTTATAGTGACAAAACTAATAGAGGTGGAAGAGAAGAGAGACAATGAACACCAGAAGAAAAAAGTCGATGAGTTCCAGAAGGTGAGGAAGTTCTTGCAAGAGCTCAGAGAGGAAATACACACCATAAAAAAGAAGAAAATATAACTGTTGAAGATGAAGGCTATAATACAGGAAGTCAAAAAGTCCTTTGAAAGTATTAAAAGCAGACTGGATAATACAGAAAATCGACTCTCAGATGTAGAAGACAGAATTGCTGAACTAGTAAAATACACCACGTGTCCCGACCCGGTGGGACTGTCGAACAGGTTCCCTAGGGGAGGGAGTGAGAGATGGGACAAACACACGCACACACAATACGAGGTGCTGATCAAGTCTTCTTCTTCTTCCTCTTCTTCCATTTATTGAGGAGAAATGGCGAGTTATATACAGCTGGTGGGCACCAATTGGTTGCCCGAAATGCAAATGAGGTAGAACAGTATGAACCAATCATTGATGTGGGTGGATCTCTCCCGTTGCCTAGAAACCCAACCATTTCCGGGGAGAACGGTTGGTCACATGATTTCTGAGAAATGGTTTGCTCAGTGAAGAAGTGAAGCCTAATGGTTTCCAAGATGGTGGATAGCTCAAGATTGCAGATAGCTCAAGATGGCTTCCGTATGCAGTGCCCTACACAACCATGAAGACTGAGAAAACAGCCCAAATGAGAGTAATATGCAAGAAATACTAGGTACCATTAAACGTTCAAACATCTGGATAATCACTATCCCAGAAAATGAAGACACTTATAAGGGCATTGAAATTTATTCCATTAAATACTGGAAGAAAACTTCCCAAAGCTAGAGAGGCATTCAAAGATTCACACCCAAGAGATACAGAGGACCCCCAAAAAGGATCAACCCAAGAAGATCTTCTCCAAGACACATTATTTTCTGAATGTCCAAAACCAGAGACAAAGACAAGATACTCAGACTGGCAAGACAGAAACATCAAGTTACCTACAAAGGATACTCCATCAGGCAAACAGCAGACCTTTCATTGGAAATCATGCGAGGAAGGAAAGAATGGGAAAAAATATTCAAAGTGTTGAGTGAAAAACAATTTCAACCAAGAATACTATATCTGGCAAGATTATCCTTCATATTGGAACAGAAGACAAGAACATACTCAGATAAACAAAACCTGAAAGAATTTACCTACACCAGACCACCTCTCCAAGAAGTTCTCAAGGGAGTGCTATCCCAGGAAGACTAAAGTCAGACACACAGAAATAAGAGTTCTAAAACAACTAAGAAAATGGCCAGCTTAATGGTAGGGACAAGTTCAGAGTTGAACATTATCTTCCAGAATTTAAATGGAAAGATCAGACCACAACAGAAGATAAAGTTTGACCTGATGAAGTAGAATTTTATGACTTTTGACTAAAGCATTACCGATCTTTTATACTTGGTTTTCCAGTGTTAAGGAGTTTCATCTTCTCTTGAGTTGTGGACAGGTCCATGTACCTACTATTCTTACAGAATCCTAACCTGTTTCCTTGCTTTAAGTATTAAGCGAAGTTCTCTTAACATTTTTTGATTTTTTTAAAACTGCCTTTCTTGAAATTAAAAAAATATATTTAAAAAATACCTATTTAGTGATCACAGTAAGCTATATAGGCTCAGCTATGTGCTATTATACAGTATATTCATTCTACCCACAGTTTCATTCCTAAAGTCAACTTTTGTTCACAGATATGTATATTTCAGCTGAACTTATTATTGAAAATATTTAGACTAATTAAGATACTTTGTGAATCAATACAAAGTGGGAAAGAATAGAGGCATGGAAAGCAACTGCAGATTCCAGGATGGGAAATGGGAGAGGGTGAGAAATAGGGGGAAAAAATAAATATACAAGAAATGGAAAATTATTTGCTGATGATAGCATGTGTGATTAGGCCATTTTACAGTGTATTCTGGCTGGAAAATCTCATTTTGTAAGCTGTGGTGATGTTCAGTGAAAGTATGTAAAATAAATAAATTAATAAAAATAGAGATAATAATAATACCTAAATCATCATATTGTTGTGAATATAAAATGATACATACATATGAATCTCTTAGCATGGTGTTTGATACTAGATAAATGGTAGCAATTATAACTTGATGGAAAGAAAATCATAAGGTTCATATGTTGTGATTTATTTTTGTGTAATATTCAAGAAATGATTTCTATCATCAAATCAACTTTCAGTGGGTATTCACTCTATGTGAAACATATTAAAGTGTCACAACAGTATAGAAAGATGAATAAGACACGGTTCTTTTTCTCAAAGTGTGTATTTGGGTTTACTATGAAAAAAAGGCATATAAGAATTCCAGAAATGTTGTATAATTATTTTGTATAAAATACACATTTGAATATTCCTGAAGAAAAAAAAAACTATGAGTTTAAAGGGTAAAAGAGGAAGAACTTAAAGATTTTTCTGCTTGTATTTGCTTACTTCTAATTTTTCTCATGCAGTAGAGGTCTGGAGACTCAAAGTGCCAGATCCATCACACGATAGATGTATTGACTTTAAACAAGTTATCTCTCCTCTCTAGACCTCAGTTTCATTATCTGTAAAACAGGTGGTTTGGACTAAAGAGTCTTTAAAAATTCTCTTTGAGATCAATTTCAAGTATATTTTATTTCAAAAACACAATGAGTTTGAACTGGAAAAGAAGATGCTCTTTAAAAACTAGGAACATTTCTGTCACAAACATTGCTTTATGGTAACCAACAGAAAGAAAAGGACATATGGGCATGCATGTGGACTGCTTTTCTGTAAATGAGAGCATGAGTTTAATTAACCATTCTTTTCAAAATTATCCCTATGGAAAAGTTACAGTAGCAATCTTTCTTTTTTTCTTTCTTCTTCCTTCCTTCCTTCTTTTTCTTTTCTTTCTTTCTTCTTTCCTTATTTCTCTTTCTTTCTTTCTTTCTTTCTTTCTTTCTTTCTTTCTTTCTTTCTTTTTCTTTCTTTCTTTCTTTCTTCCTTCCTTCCTTCCTTCCTTCCTTCCTTCCTTCCTTCCTTCCTTCCTTCCTT
>NW_006203847.1:871139-873442 GCF_000334495.1 Tupaia belangeri chinensis
CCTTTTTTTTTTTTTTTTAAAGATATTTCACATGTGCTTACCATAAAGACAGAGAGAAAGAAAGTGAGAAATCACCACCATTCTCCTCTCAGGACTTTGGGCATGCACAGGTGCCAATCGTGATATTCAAGCCTCTGGGTCTGGGACTTGAACCATAGTTGACCATGTTGGAGTCCAGCACCTTAGACACCATACCATTTGTTGGTCCCATAGTCACTTTCTTTGTTCTCTTTAAATCCCATGAAGTCATGAAATGTCTTTGGGGATAGTTTCTTCCAACTACCCTTCACATCACGTTGGTCAGTCTTCCCAATTGAAGTAGCTCGTGATGTATTTTGTAATGTCAAAAGGCTTCTTCAATCCTTGTTTACTTGCTGATTTTTACCATTTTCCTCTATTTGTCTAAAGGTATCGCCAGACAGTATAAAACTCAAATGTTAACCAGCTTGGGGGGCTGGCAAGTGGCGTGGTGGTTAAGATGCTGGACTCCCGCATGGCTGACTATGGTTCGAGTCTCAGACCTGGCAGCTTGCTCTCTCAATATTTTTTCCTCTCTCCTTTGTCAAATTTTAAAACAATGATAATAACAAGTAAAATTAAATAAGTAAATATCAAAAGAAAAAGAACTAGCTTGGTGTGGTCAGCAGATGGTATGGTGGTTAAGGTGCTAGATGCCCACATGGCTGATGCAGTTTGAGTCCCAGACCAGTAGCTTAAAAATTATTCTGGGTGCATATGCAAGTGTGCCCAAAATCCCAGGAGGAGAATAGAGGAGAAAGGATTCTGGTACGGCTATCCCTCCTGGGGGATGATTTCTCACTTTCCCTCCTTCTCTGTCTCTGTCTCTCTCTGGCAAGCATATGTGCCCGATGGCAAACACCAAAAAAATAAAAATAAAAATAATAAAAAAAGAGCAGTTTGGCATTTTTTTTTCTTTTCTCTTGGGAGAGTCTGGATATGATTGTTTTCAACTTTTTAAATCAAAACAGTGGGCCAGAATCCAAAATAAAGAGAAGACAGGCCACGGTGGAGTAAATAATGCACATGAAAGAACACTCAGCTCAGGATAGTGAGGCAGAGCTGTCTTGACAGAACGCTGTTTTTAATATTTACCAACCAGGAGAATGCAGACAGTATATAGTTGGCAGCACTAGCTGTGGTTCCTAAGTGTGCATGAGAGCACTCAGAGAATTAAATGAAGAGAGAACAAGAATGAGAGTGAAAGCAAGAGAGTGAGAGAGGGAGGAGCACCAGTGACTGAACAGGTGAAACTGATCTCTCAGGCTTTTACATTTCCTTTGCTCTGAATCTCAGTCCTGAAGCTTCTTCTTTTTATACAATCTCAGGTGATCATATGAAATTTATGTGGTTTTAAAATACCATTTCATCTTATCTTGTTGACAGGTTAAGGAATCTTTTGCTCATAATGTTCTTCCTTCAGTTATCTGCCTGTCCAGCTCAAATCTCAAATCTTTCTTCAAATTTCACTGTACGGAGGCTTGCGCTGATGATTATATTTATGCTTCTTCTTTTTATCCAATCTCAGGTGATCATATGAAATTTATGTGGTTTTAAAATACCATTTCATCTTATCTTGTTGACAGGTTAAGGAATCTTTTGCTCATAATGTTCTTCCTTCAGTTATCTGCCTGTCCAGCTCAAATCTCAAATCTTTCTTCAAATTTCACTGTACGGAGGCTTGCGCTGATGATTATATTTAAAATAGCAGCACTCTCTATTTCTTTCATGCTTTATTTTTCTTTGTAGAATTTATTAGCACTTCACATGCCACGAGTTTTACTTGTTTATTTATTGTTTGTTTTCCCAATGAAGACAAATCTTTTTGTCTGGTTTGTTCACTGTTGGATCTCTAAGAGTCATGCCCACTGCCCATGTAAGTGGAGTCAGATCTCATACATATACACATATAGAAACGTGGGATAACTATTTTATAAAAAATGGCGTTATAATGATTCAGCACGACATTATATTGTACTATTGGAGATGCCTGTTTGCTGAATGGAAGACAAGGTTTGATGGACTCAATACTTGAGCTTCTACTACATACAAGGTACTGTTCATGAAATATACTTTATGAGATACCCTTCAATTCGGATGTTAAGGAACAACAAAGAAACCATTTCTTGAATGTATTCTCTTTCATAATCTGGTTAAGAAAAATTGTGAGCACAGGTTATTTTTACAGTAGAACTCTTTTATACTACACCTTTCTATCACAACTCTAATGTATAAAACTTTAGCAACTATTTTTGAGTCTCTGATATGTTTTTCTCTTTGAGCCC
>NW_006203847.1:873594-887590 GCF_000334495.1 Tupaia belangeri chinensis
ATCTTGGGCACGCACGCACACGTGCCCGCCCTGAGTTTTAAGCCACCGGGTCCGGGACACGAACCGCGGTCGACTACGTGGGAGTCCAGCGACATAGCCATTACGCTAACTGCTGGTTCCCTGAGCCCCCTTCTTTCTTCCTTCTCTCCCCAAGCTTTTGCTGTAGTGTGGTTCACTGAGTTTTATCATCTTCACTGTGTTGGCTTATGAGATCAGGCCTGTCTATATGGATCATGGATATAATAGAGTGAAAGTATCAATAACACCAAAATGCTGGAAGAATTGTGTATCAGACTGTCCTCATGATATTACAACTTTTCATATAAAATTTTAATCTTATTTTATCCACAAAGCACTTCAACTTTACTTTTTTATTATTTTTTATTTTATACATTTAATCACTATACATCACTTTGCTTATAAGTTGAATTTACCCAACATGAATACACTTCACACCAGTCCAGTCGAGGATATAAAACATATTATCAACAGATAATAACCCACTTCTGTGTTCCATAAATGTCCTCCCTCCCTATTTTCCTCCTTAATTTCCTTCCTTACACTCTCCCACTTCTCCCACACCCTCCCATATTGTCTCCTTACATTTTCATTCATTTATTTTGTTCGCTATAGGGTTCGTGTGCTTGCCAGAGAGACACAGAGAGCGACATAGAGAAAAAATGAAAAAGCAACCCTCATGGGAGGTGACTACATTGCAATCCCTTCTCCTCCAGTCTCCTTTCAGGATTTTGGGCACACATGCACATGCACCTAGCATATTTTTCAAGCAGCTGGGTTCAGGACTTGAATCGTATAGTAGGACATGTGGGATCTAGCCACCCAACCACTGTACAATCCAGCTAGCCCTCAACTGTATTTTTTAATAAAGAAATAGGGTTCTGTCTACGAATAGTATTGGATTTTCATGCCACCATTGTTCCTAATTATAATTGCACAAGTACAAATTTGTATTCATTATTAATACTAAATAGTATAAAAGTTCTTTCACTCCTAAGGGAGAAAAACAGGATATTTCCTTGCCTTGACTATTTTGTATGTTTGTTATTATCTATCCTTAGTCTCTCATTTATTATTTTTGTTGTTATTGTTGTTTTAGGAACCATAGATGAAAAAACACATCTGTCTTCCCACACACTGTTTACGATTCAACTGTTTCCTCACAGCCTGGTAAGACTTCTGCCAATTTTGGGAACTATCTTCCATCCTTCAATCATGTTCTTCCTCCAATTTAAAAACTTTCCCTTTTCATCTGTTCTTGCCAGCAATCAATTATGTGAGCGCTAAAAAGCCAGGTAGCTATCATGTAGGTTTTGAACTGTCTTTATGGGAAGCAACGTGGTCTTTGGCGGAAAGTAAGAGTAAATTAAAGATCTACCAAACCTTTGAAATTGTGTGGGTTAGTTTTAATTAGCTATTTCAGAATGATATCTTAGCAGCGGATGAACATTAGTCATTTTAATAATCATTGATGCATAGTTAATATGAACCTGAAAAAATTTTTAAATGTAAGGAAATATTATAATGGTGTTTCATAATTTATCATTATTGATGTTGACATGAAGAATTTATTTTGTACTATATATATAGAAGAGGTAGTGAACTATAAATTTTTCACAAAGGTTGATTTGAAATGATGGTTGAGATAAACAGTATCCTTTTTTTGGAAAAAAAATATGATTTTTTTCTGTCAAGTGTGCTATTATCCTTGGTTTGGAAAAAAATATGATTTTTTTCTGTCAAGTGTGCAGATCTTTTTCATAGCATGACATCCTATAGAATCATTCAGAATTGTTTGTCTTCCATTACAAACAGCTACATGAAGATCACATTACAATCTGGCATGCAAAGTCAAATGCATTTTTAAGGCATGTCCTCATGTGATAGATGTTCTGATTATAGAATTTTACTAGACATCTAAACTCCTTCCAGAATATTCAAGAGTGCCTGCAGAATTGAAACACTTTCTGATTTCTCTTTAAGAATTCTTTTTCTCATATTTCCTATTCAGAATTCTTTTGCAATATATGTTTTAGTTAGGCTAACACATTATGCTATTTTCTTGTCAAAAGTGCTGAAAATGAGTTTTAGTGTGAAAGTGCTGCATGTGGAATATTTAGATTTGTTTTTTAGACTCATGGTTATGTGGATATTTAAATGGAGAAATAAAATTGTTTTATATATATATGTATGTGTATATATATATATATATATATATATATATATATATATATATATATATATATATATATATATATATATATATATATATATATATATATATATATATATATATATATATATATATATATATATATATATATATATATGCCAAGTTAGATTTGAAGTGATCATTCTTGAGAGTACTGTTTTGCTGGTGTCTTAAAAACATTCTGGTTTGCAATAGCTTTCAAATAGTTTTCAAAGAACAGCAGAATAAAGATACCTTTCTCCCCACACTCTTTGACGTGTATGACAGAACAAGTTGTTTTCTTAATAAATGTAGTACAAGCCATCCATGTCTAAGTCTTTACTACCTCTGCTATGGGTTGAAAACATATTGCCTTAATTTTTTTTTTTTTTTTTGCTTTTTGAGATACAAATAAGGATCACTGGTACAATTATCTTTCTTTCAAATGTTATTAATCTGTACAAGAAAAAGAAGACTGTGAACAGCTTATCAATCTTATATCATTATATTTCTTTACTCACTCACAAGGCTCTTTAGGGAAGATCATCTGTTATTTTACATATGGAGCAATGAAAAGCGCTTCAGACACGTGACATTTAGGTGAGAAGCTTTCTAGTGACACAGTCAGGAGAAATCATTACTTCTCTTTCACAAAGAACTACTACACAGAATCCTTCTTGTGTGATCACATCTGTAAGAGCAGGAAACTGTACAACCATAAGGTCATATATAAACAGATAAGCAAGACCTGCGTTGTATAGCTCGAATAAAATTGAAAAATATCCACCATCTCTGCTGTCTTTCCTTCTACTACATATATCTTGTTATCTGTTGTCTTTGTGCATTTTTCTTTTGTTCAGTTTTGTGCACTGTGCTTCAAAAGTGTTCATTGTTGTCTTCTTTAAGTCACATATTCTCCAGGGTTGAGGAAACAAATAAAAGCCCTCTGACATGATATTCAGTGTTCTACAACTTTAAGGAAGCGTGGTGACTAATTAGATGCCTCTGTGTTTCCTGGATAATGTGTGCTAGAGTCTGCTCTACAACTTACGGTAGTGTTTTTAACCTGTTGTTTGGGGCCTTGAGTTGATAGATCTCCTTAATGTTGGACAATTTTCATGCAATCCAGGCAAATGAGTAAAGCCTTTGTTTTTACAATAACTTTGACTAATGTTAGACTTGATGTATAATTGAAGATAGATTTGCTTAGAAAACTTCGAATTTTTTAAAAATTTTACTACAGGGGGTGCACACCGGCTAGGGAGAGAGAGACAGAGAGAAAGAGCAAAAGGGAAAGGAAGAGGGGGAGGGAGAGAAAGAGGGCAAGAGGGAGAGGGGGAGAGAGAGAGAGAATTCCGTCCAATGGAGATGGCCATGCAGCATTCTTCTCTTCAGATTTTGGGCACACACTCACATGTGTGCTGCTGGTCCAAGATGAGAACCATGCAGTCCGTCATGTGCAATCCAAGCCACCTTAACCATCACGCCACCGGCTGGCCTAGAAAACTTAGATGATGTTTGACTAGTAAACTTTAGCACAAAGTTAATGTGCCTAAAACTAGTGCTTAGTATAGATGAACATATAGTTAGGAGATTCTGCTTTTAATTACTTTATTTTTATTTACATAGATTAATTTAATGTGACATCTATAGATAATGAAATCTATCATGGGGAGGGAGCAAAGTACTTTCATGAGGAGAGATTGTTAATGTTTAAGAAACCCATAGATGTCCTGATGCTTTACAAGTAACATATTAAATAAGTCCATGGAGAGGCACTAAAAAAAGAAAAAACAAAATTTATTAAAAAAAAATAATTAAAAGGAAAATACTGAGTCCGCCCAGCATATAATCAAAAGTTCGCATATTATCCAGTACTTATTTATAAAAGGACAAGGTAGTCATGGACATAGGGTGACCTGACCGAAATAAGTCCTAAATGGTGATGAGGTCTTTGAGATCTTTATTAGGAAACCAGACATTTGGGAGTGTAAGAATATTGTGGGGATTATTAGTTAGAGGAGGGATGAAGGTGATTCCTTCTATTACTACTTTGGCAAAGATCAATGTTTTCAGTGGTCAAAAAATTCATCTCAACTTCATGATACAACTATGGTCGGTAAACCAGCAGCATTAACATCACGTAAAGTTTGTTATAAATGCTGAACATCAGGCACCACCTCAGTTCCACTGACTGTATGAAAATTTGCATTTTAACAAGATCACTGTATGATTCCTATAAACTAATGTGTGAGAACCATCTAGCTAGTAATTGACCTCATAATATACTACTATTTTTTGTGATATGGGTGAAATTGGCCTAATTGTGGTCATCAATGATATTGCTTCAAAAACAATATCTTTTTGTTGTTGTTGTAATCATTAAATAATTGCCTGAAAGGAGTAATAATTGTGAGTGATGTTCTCAGTAGTTCCTTATTCTCCCTAATAAAAATATAGAAACCATTGCTCTAATGCAATGTGTGCATTTAAGCTTTGGACCATTTGCTGTTCTATTGATGCATGGATTATAAGTGATAAATATAACTTTAATACATTAAATTGAAATAATATCTGAATTTTATAGTTTATAACTTTCTTTTTAGAGATTGTGTCTATACTCATTTCTAAATTGAAATTTCAATTTATTGGGAAGGAGTTAATTTACCAAAACTACCATGTAAAGTATTCTGTTTACTCACATTCCAGTGAAAATAGGGCAATTAATTATCATTTTAGGGTTGAAAAAAAAAACAGTCAATCTAGCTCAATACCCATATCATATATGGGAAAGTTATGGAGTTACAACTTGCCTAAGCCCAGATATTAAGTAGGGTTAGAATTTGACCCTGGATCTTGCAATTCTTATTCTAATAGTTTTCTCCTTTTATTGATATACTTCTTGATATTGCTTTGAACCTCAATTGCCTTTATCTGTAGAATCAGAATGGTAATGGTATCAAACCTTATATAATTATTTATTTGATTTAGGTTTTGCCATAGGGTGCATGTGTTTGCTGGAGAGAGAGGGGAGAGAGAGAGAGAGATACAGTGAGAAAGTAAGTGAGAAATCAATCCCCAGGGGGAATGGCCATGCCACAATGCCTTCTACTCCATTCTCCTTTCAAGATTTTGAATACGTGCACACTCATGCCCAGTGTGATTTTCAAGTCACCAGATCTGAGACTCAAATCTTGGTTGGCCATGTGGTAGGCCAGTACCTTAACCACTATGTCGTGGACCACCTTGATACCTGCTAGCCCCAAAGCATTACTTTTGTTATCACATTTAATCTTCACAATAATTTTATAAGATTTGGGGGCCAGCAGGTCACAGAGTGGTTAAGGAGTTGAGCTACCACATGGCTGACTACGGTTCGAGTCTCAGACCAGGCAGCTAGAAAAACATGCTGAGTACGTGTGCGTGTGTGCCCAAAATCTAAGAAAAAATATAGGAGAAGAGAATGAATGCAGTGTGACCATGCCCCTGGGGGGGGGGTGATTTCTCATTTTCCATCTCTCTGTCTCCCTCTGGTGAGCACACAAGTCCTATGGCAAAACCTGAAAAAGAAAGAAATGTTTTTAGCATGGTACCTGTAGTATAATAAAGGAAAAGCATAGCATTAATAAGCTTCAAAGGCCACAGAGTAAATTATGGGGTAACTCACATTGCTCAAGATTGAATTCTGCTTAAGCCTTAAAATACTAGAGTTTTTGATCCCAGTCAAGCGAAGTATGACTCCATATACCTGTAAGATCTACCAAGGAACACCTGGAAACTCATCTAAGGTATGAGACTTTTTTGCTTCCTTTCCTTGTCTTCCCTTCCCTTCCCTATTTTAGTTTTCTCATAACTGTACTTACAGTGGGAATTGTGATAGTCACTTTAGAATATTAATAAGAATATTAAAAGAGATTCATATAAAGCACTTATTTTATATTATTCATTAAACCACCCCACCCTGCAGTATTGTCACCATCATTGTGAGGATTAAAGGCAGTGAATATAAAGGGCCTAACGTGTTTGGAAATCAAACTTATAGAAGAAAATGAATGTGTCAGTTAGTACTGCAATTAAGGTAAGTTTTTCTGGTGCTTAAAAAGTTAAATTTGAAGTGATTCAAGAGGATTCTTTATTTCTTTATATAACTGGAAAATATATCATGCTCATTACCCCTAGTAGTAACAATGATTAGAAAGATCGATTGATTCTCTCTCTGTAGATTTAGATAAAGTCTTGGATGGTGTTATTCAGGAAATGTAGGAATTATTCTGGGGAGTTTTCTAGCTTTTGGCATCAGAATGGATAACTGTCACCTTCTTTAATACATATGTGTGCACTGAAAACAAGGAGAATTCTGGATTAGACAGCCTAACGTTGTCAGTAAGAAAAAAAAAAAGGAACAGTTTTGAGATGATTTTAATTAGATTCTTGATGAGTTTCCTAGATGATTATGTAGCGCTACCCAAGTCAATTCCAAATAAATCTGTGATTCTTTGGATACACACTGACTATGCTTTGATTTCAAAAGCTATTTGGTAATTTTCTTTCTATGGGACAAATAAATTAGGAGTCATGAGCTTCCAAGATGGGTCACAAAATCCCAGAGATATAGCTGTGTGATGCTGATCCTTTTTTTTTTTTTTTTTTTTTTTGTGCTAAAGCAAAACAAAAAAGAGGCAATGGTTGGGTTTAAACACAGATTTCTTTTTTGGGGGTGGGGAGGGGAGAAGTTTTTGCTATAGGGAGTATGTGCTCGCTAGAAAGACAGAGAGATATAGAGAGACAGAAAGTGAGAAATCATCCCCCGGGGGAATGGCCATGCTGCAGTCCCTTCTCTCGGGATATTGGACAGGCATGCACACGTGCCCAGTATGAGTTTAAGCCACCAGGTCCGGGACTCAAACCATGGTTGACTACATGGGAGTCCAGCGACATAGCTGTCACATCAACTACTGGTCCTGAAACAGATTTCTTAACAGCCCGGGAAACAAAGTATTTAGTTAAGTGAACCCATTCATCAATATGTGCTACGTTTGGATAATAGTTTGTGCCCCTGAAAGTTTATTTTTGTGGAAGTTTGATCACCAGCCTAATGACTTTGGGAAGTGACAAGACCCTTTAGAGACAGGGCTTCCTGACACAGTCTCATAATAGAGAACCTCTCAGTTGGTGGGGGTGGGCTATGGGAAGGACAAACAGAAGTGGGGGATTCTGATTTTCTCTTCGTATATGCTCACCTTCCTCTTGCCTTCTGTTGACCATGTTCTGATGTAGCATTAGAGGCTTTCCTTATGCCAGCCCCACAACTTTGGCTTTTCTAGCTAGCAGAATTGTAAACTAATGACCTCTAATCCTTATAAATCTCCCAATCTCATATATTTCTGTTTACTAACACAAAAAGAGACTAAGACACTATGAAATTGGGGCCAGCAGGTGGCATGGTGATTAAGGCACTGGAATTTCACATTGGCCGACTATAGCTCAAGTCCCGGACCCAGTGGCTTGCAAATCATGTCAAGCCGCTGAGCATACATGCCCAAAATCTGGAGAGGAGAATGGAGGAGAAGGGATTGCAGTGTGGCCACCCCCCACAACCACCTTGGGGATGATTTCCCAATTTCACTCACTCTGTCTCTCTCTGGCACATGCACGAAGACAGAAACCTAAGGAAAAAAAAAGATACTATGGAATTAACAATTAAATATGGAATACAAAAATTCTGTACGGATGCAATAGCTAGCTAAGAAAAGGAATAATGTTTTGTATTTTGTAAATTTGCCACTCATAGTATGTAAGGGAGAAATATTTGCACTCATTTTAACTTTGAGGCTTACTTTGAAGGTGATAAGTAAATTCTCCGGGACTTTAATGTTAGTTTGATTGCATAGGTAGTTAACAAATCTACCTGTCATGTTCCTAAGGAGGAACAAGGAAAGGAAGATAACAGAAATACTGACCTCTAGTTTTATTTTTAGGCATAGTGTCACTATATAGTGATCATTCTTCCCCAGCTTTCCAAGTAGCTGGGAGCACAGGGGAGTAATTTCATGCTTGGCTTTTAGGGATGGGCCAGAAATGAGCTGGGACTCCCATATGGCTTCAGCTTCCTAAGTTACAGCATCAACAAGTGTACGCTACCACACATGGGCCATGAAACTTAGATATTTTATAATGAACACATCCTTTGTCTATCATCTATGTCATCACTCCATTGACATTTACTCATAGACAATCATTTCTTTTCAGCCTTTGTACTTTCTAAAAATATTTCAGATGCAGCAACGTATGAAGGAGGGCTGAAAAGTGGAACCTAGACATATGACTTGTTGATCATCAGAGGCCTTAATTTCTTAAAGGCCAAGAAAAACTCATAAACCACATGGTCTACCACCTGAAAATGAAATAGTTTTCACTGGATGGAAGTAAAATCAGTAAAGCAAGGAAAATGTAATACATTGTGCATAAAATTAAAATTATTCCATTTAAGTTTTTTTTTTTTAAGTTTTTACTTTAGGGCATGTACACTTGCTTAAGAGAGAGACAGAGGCAATGAGACGGAAAATGCGAAATCACCTCCTGGAGGGACGGCTACACCATAGTCCCTTCTCCTTCATTTTCCTCCTGGGGTCTTAGGCATGCATGTACACACACCCGGTGTGACTTTTAAGTCACCAGGTCTGGGACTTGAACCACAGTTAGGCATGTGGGAGTTCAGAGATATAACTGCTACTCCATCTGATAACCCTGTTTTTCTCTTTTTTCAGGATCACACCTTTCCTGTTGTTTGCATGTTAAAATACCTTTTCTTTTGTTAAATAATAATGAGAGCCAATATAGTTTTTTACTGTTATTTGTTTAGTCTGTAAAAATGTTCATTTTATTATAAAACCCTTTATATATATAGAATATATGTAGCATGAATGTTAGTTTTAAAGCATAATAACAGAGTGAATAGCTATGACCAAGAGAAATGACAACCCAGTGTTGGCCCTCCTTTATTTTCTTTAAAAAGTAAATTCATAGCTTTGTAAAATCCGAAAGCCTAGGAGTTACTGGCCTAGAGAACTGGCGCTGATAATGAAATTCCTTCTCCCATTTCAATATTATATAACCTAGTTATTTTTAGAACGTTAGTACATAGAGTGAGGTCTGTATCAATATCTGTATCTGAATTAAGTGACAGGAAAACATACTTGCAAATACAGTGGGTTCAAAGGATAGCCGGGCTTATGCCAGCTCTGATTTAAATACAATTCTTAATGAAATAGAGTGTTATGGCTTTCCAGTATGTTAAAGAACTTTAAACTCATGAATAGCACATTGTTACCAAACAGAAGAGCTGTGGATTTGACATCTATGAATAAACCTCTCATTTATAAATAGCATATTAATTATTCAGATGGAAATGAATGCCACTGGAATGTTTGCATCAGCTTATATATACACCCCCTGTTAAATCTACATTCAAGATAATAATACTTAGGATACAGGGCATTCTAGTTAGTTGAAATTTATAATGAACTGGGAGGAATCAGAAATTCGTTTCTTTTATTGATCCAAATGTTGATAATGTTTCACTTCTGAGGCCAGCAAGTGGCATGGTAGTTACGACAGCACTGGACTCCCACGAGGCCAGCCACAGTTTGAGTCTGGACCCAGCAACTTGAAAATCACACCAGGTGCTTATGCATGCATTCCCAAAATCCTGAGAGGAGAATGGAGGAGGCGCAATTTCTCACTTTCCCTCACACTGTATTTATCTCTTTCTCTCCAGTGAGCACACTTGCCCTATGGCAAAAACTGAAAATAAAAAAGAAGATGTTGCAGTTAAGTTTACTTATTAAATAAATATGCAACATTTTCCTATATTATTTGAATCTATAACACTGTGGGTTATTACTACAGAATTCATTAAGGCCCCAAAATGGAGATATAATTAGGAAAAAAGACTGAATATTGACTGCATTTAAAGCACATTCATTTGTAAAGTTTTCAATTCCATTTCCAGTCATTTCCTGCTATAAACTTGGTTTGATCTGATTTGATTCTCCTAAAAGCATACTATAGCTATATAAACTAGTGAAGGATCTGGTTAACTGAAGCTATGGGTCTCAATTTGGTGGCCTTATTAAAAACTCTGAAGTTGGGAGAAGAATGCATGAATTAACATAATTTTAATTTACATGCCTTAATTTTAATTTAAAAATGTTTAAAGTTGTACACGGACACAAAATTAAATAACAAAATCCCATTTACTTTCCAAAACTAATGAATGTTAAAATTTGTCACTTTAGATCAGACATTTTGTTATAAAAGCACTGGAATATTTCAGATTAAGTTGAGGGTTCCTCATAGTTCTCTTTGTACTGCCTCCTCATGGTAACCAATATAATGACTAGGTGTATATTGTTCTAGAATATGTATACTCAGATGTACACACTCCTACCTATATACACACCAGGAAGTATGTTATTTATCTTTGGGTCATTTTTGAAATTAGCATAAATGGTACTGCTATATTAAAATGTTCAACTCAGTATGTTTGCAAGATTTATCCATATCACTACAGGAAAATCTAGTTTATTCAATATTATAATTATCTTTTACATGGAAATCTAAATAGAAAAATACATACAAATTATGTGTTCATAGTAGCTTCTAAATTATATATAACACAATTGTTTGAATTTATAACAATGTGTTTATATCTTCATGGATAAAGGTTTATATTGTTTTCAGGTTTTTCCTTTTGCAATGTTGTAGTAAATTTCCTCATCTATGACTTCTGGAGTATATGTGCAAGTTTTCCAAGAGTCAATATTTAAAAGTGGAACTGTCAAGTTGTAAAACACATTCATATTTAGGATGCTTCCTGCGAACATCTCACTTGCTCTGCCTCATGGAAACAGTCCCATAAAGCAATTTCATGTGTTTGTGTATTCTGTTAACTTTCAGATTTTTCTCCTTATGTATTTATTAAATATATGGCTAGGTTTCAGAGTGCCATGGCTTCCGGGTAGTGTGACATCAGACCCTACAAACAAGTATGGCACATGAGAGGTTCCTACTTCTGGAGGGAGGATCACTATTTTGTCTCTTGAAACCCAGCTCTGACCTTTTGCAGAAATGCGGCCCATCATTCCTAAGACAGTGACAGATCCTTAGGACCCCGAAGCATTACTGTATATACCTGATTCTGATAGGTAATTTAGCTTTGGGTTCTGTTACTCCTTGCTTTTGTTTCTTTCTTGGTGTATGGCATCTCTAGATTTCCATCTCCTTATTTCGAACTCAGTTATATATCTCCAAACTATTTTGTTTTATTGAGCATGTCCATGTGTTTTGAGCAGGAGGTGGGACAGGGTTAGAGTTGGTCCTGCTGTGTCAGCTCCGTCTACTCTATTGACTGGAGCAAATCAATGAGTTTTTACAAATTAAATTCTCCGTTCTAATGCAGTGGCACAGGTGGCACTTGCCTTTATTGACACACTGCTTAAGAGGAGACAACTTTGTGAAGAGAAAGAGAGGCCACAGAGGCAATTTTGTGACTTGAATAAATCATGATGGCTTTTTGTACCAATTGATGAATCAGGAGGGAAGTTGTCAAGTACAGCTTTAGCTATTCCACAATTTATATTTACTTTAAAACATCATGTTGTGCACAGTAAATACATATGACTTTATCTGCACTTTAAAAAATAAGAAATACATATGGGTATGACAGTTTTAGGGAATTAACTATTGATATTTTCCATAAGTGGATTTTTTTTAAATGTGAGCTTATTTTTTAAAACAATATTTCTTTGTGGAAATGCAATTATATGACATTTTTAACTGTTTAAAACAGTTTCCTAAGCACAATCTAATTTCCATCATAAGCAGCCATAATTATGTTTGTAAAATGTAAAACATGGGGGCTGACAGGTGGGGTGGTGGTTAAGGCACTGGACTCCCACATTGCAAACCACTGTTCAAGTCCCAGACCTGGTGGCTTGCTTTCTTACATTTCTCTCTCTCTCTCTGTCTTTCTCTAGTCAATAAAATAATAATAATAATAAATAAAATAACTTTCAAAAAATTAAAAGTATACATATATGAATCGTGACCTCAGAAGCTGCTATAGTTAGTCAAGAGTCAATATTTAAAAGTGGAACTGTCAAGTTGTAAAACACATTCATATTTAGGATGCTTCCTGCGAACATCTCACTTGCTCTGCCTCATGGAAACAGTCCCATAAAGCAATTTCATGTGTTTGTGTATTCTGTTAACTTTC
This sequence comes from Tupaia belangeri chinensis, assembly GCF_000334495.1. NCBI lineage: Eukaryota > Metazoa > Chordata > Mammalia > Scandentia > Tupaiidae > Tupaia > Tupaia belangeri. The sequence goes on from NW_006203847.1 coordinate 886,080, forward strand.
AGATTTTTCTCCTTATGTATTTATTAAATATATGGCTAGGTTTCAGAGTGCCATGGCTTCCGGGTAGTGTGACATCAGACCCTACAAACAAGTATGGCACATGAGAGGTTCCTACTTCTGGAGGGAGGATCACTATTTTGTCTCTTGAAACCCAGCTCTGACCTTTTGCAGAAATGCGGCCCATCATTCCTAAGACAGTGACAGATCCTTAGGACCCCGAAGCATTACTGTATATACCTGATTCTGATAGGTAATTTAGCTTTGGGTTCTGTTACTCCTTGCTTTTGTTTCTTTCTTGGTGTATGGCATCTCTAGATTTCCATCTCCTTATTTCGAACTCAGTTATATATCTCCAAACTATTTTGTTTTATTGAGCATGTCCATGTGTTTTGAGCAGGAGGTGGGACAGGGTTAGAGTTGGTCCTGCTGTGTCAGCTCCGTCTACTCTATTGACTGGAGCAAATCAATGAGTTTTTACAAATTAAATTCTCCGTTCTAATGCAGTGGCACAGGTGGCACTTGCCTTTATTGACACACTGCTAAAGAGGACACAACTTTGTGAAGAGAAAGAGAGGCCACAGAGGCAATTTTGTGACTTGAATAAATCATGATGGCTTTTTGTACCAATTGATGAATCAGGAGGGAAGTTGTCAAGTACAGCTTTAGCTATTCCACAATTTATATTTACTTTAAAACATCATGTTGTGCACAGTAAATACATATGACTTTATCTGCACTTTAAAAAATAAGAAATACATATGGGTATGACAGTTTTAGGGAATTAACTATTGATATTTTCCATAAGTGGATTTTTTTTAAATGTGAGCTTATTTTTTAAAACAATATTTCTTTGTGGAAATGCAATTATATGACATTTTTAACTGTTTAAAACAGTTTCCTAAGCACAATCTAATTTCCATCATAAGCAGCCATAATTATGTTTGTAAAATGTAAAACATGGGGGCTGACAGGTGGGGTGGTGGTTAAGGCACTGGACTCCCACATTGCAAACCACTGTTCAAGTCCCAGACCTGGTGGCTTGCTTTCTTACATTTCTCTCTCTCTCTCTGTCTTTCTCTAGTCAATAAAATAATAATAATAATAAATAAAATAACTTTCAAAAAATTAAAAGTATACATATATGAATCGTGACCTCAGAAGCTGCTATAGTTAGTGGATAGAATAATTTTCCTGTAAAATGAATAGCTCCTGATAGCTGAGTTCCTTTGGCTGTCAAAGAGCACTGCTTTTTTCTTTTAGTGCGTTTGCTTCTAGTTTCAACTTTTTTCTTTCTGAATTTGGGGGGTGTCTAAAAAAGATGATGAGTCAGTATTTTAGATTTGGGTGTAGACCAGTATGTGATGTAAGACGCTTCACCAGGAATACATTGTCTGAGATTATACAAACATTAGAACCTTATTATTACTATTATTTTGCTATTTAGAAGTGAAATATTTCTTTCTATTTAAAATTTTATCTTTTGTTCCAGTTAAATAAATTATTCACATATC
>NW_006203847.1:887776-904222 GCF_000334495.1 Tupaia belangeri chinensis
TTTTCATAAGCTCATAGAGTCTGTACAAAATGTTCATTTGCCAAAATGTTTCTAGTCTTCATGTTCTTTCTTCCACTGTTTTGCCAGGCCGTGTCCTTATTCTTCTACTACTTTTTTTTTTTAAAGAGGTTTTTGCTATAGGGCGCTTGCGCTCGCCAGACAGAGAGAGAGAGACATAGAGACAGAAAGCGAGAAATCACCCCCCAGGGGGGGATGGTCACGCCGCAATCCCTTCTCCTCCATTCTCCTCTCGGGATCTTGGGCACGCACGCACACGTGCCCGGCGTGAGTTCTAAGCCACCGGGTCCGGGACGTGAACCATGGTCAACTACGTGGGGATCCAACAACATAGCCATTACGCTAACTGCTGGTTCCCTTCTTCTACTATTTTTTATCTTTAATGTTCAACTTGACAAAAATTAATGACCTAAGGGGACATTGAAGTACAGTAAAGTATGTTTATCTATCTATAGTGAAATCTCACTAAGACTTTTATTGGGACTCCTGGAGGCTTTAAAGCAATTTTTATATTGCAAAATCTCACTTAAAACTAATTTTCCTCCAAGCCCAAGAATTTTCTTCTAAAAGGGTTCTAGTACCACAGTTAAGTATAGATATTTCTAGTGCATATAAGGCTTAAGTAAAATACAAGTGTTATTTATTTATATATTGTTTTCTATTTTCGTTTTTGTCTTTAGAACTTGGAAGGAAATATTGCTTCTTGACCTGAATCAGATTGCATTAAGACTTGGAAAATTCATACCTAAAGGAAGGGAAATTTTAAATCTAGTTTGAGAATTTAAGGTGAAGATTTGTATTCAGCACTATATTGTAAAACAGTATTAACAAGATAAAAAGTTATTGTTTCAATAAATTTTAAACTACATCTCTCTGACAATTACTATTGAATGAAGGTTATAAAAAGTAGGAATTTGGGTAAACACATGCTTAGTTTACTTTTCACTACAGTAAATAATCTATCACCCACATGTAGTAAAGAAAGACCGACAAAGTTTACATGTTACAAAGTTTAACTTAGAGTCACTTGGCTCAGAGTTATCTGATATGAAATAGCTAGTTAATCCAAAGGATTCGTTTCTGAATTTATTTTCTTTTTGTAATGTCAGGTTTGAGAAAAATAATTCATGCTGTTCTTTGGCTTGTTTTGATTTGGGAATTGAAATATGGAGATAGGGCCTGAAGAGAGAACTGGTTGATTATTTTGTCTCTCTTCTGTTCTCTATTATTATTTTAGTAACAGAGCATGTGGAGATGAAACTTCTGTTGTAAAGTGATAACATAGATATGACTATTCAGTAAAGAAATTGGTGATCTTTGAGCTTTAGGGGTAAATGTCTTATTTTTGGTGGATAGTTTTGGGTTTGGATTTGAGATCAGATTTACAGTGGAGGAAACTGGACACCTTGGAATTGTGACCAGACCGTTAAATTCTTCTGAGAAGTTTAATTTTCAAATCCGTATAGTTCTGTGGGCTCAGTGTTTCAGAATCATCTTCATTATCTCAGTTTCACAAATTTGAGAAATGTGACATAAGAAAGTAAGTTAGCTTGACCAAGGTCACACAGATAAGAAATAGAAAAAAAAAGCAGAATTTAACCTAAGGAGTCATAACTCCAAAGGCCCTGCTCTTAATTGCTACCTTATATTTCCTTGCAGTGAATAATCACTGATTGAAATGTGTATTTATGACTCATGTTTTTAAACACATTTTGAAATACATGGCAGAATACTGTCCTTACAAAAAAGAAAAACATGAATTCTTTCGTTATTGTCAGTTATACTTCAATTAACAGTATATGTGCTGGGGATTTTTAAATTTTTAAATTCCCAGCACATATATAACTAAAGATGAGATATCAATCTAGTTAGAAATCACAAAATTAGCTATATTATTTTTGATATCTCTAATTATACCATAGCCATTTATTTTTAGTTTTTTTGTTTGTTGTTTTTGTTCTTATTATAGGGCATGTGCATTCACCAGAGAGATACATAGAAAAAGAAAGAGAGGGAAAGTGAGAAACCATTCCCAGGAGGGATGGCCACACCACAATCCTGTCTCCTTCATTCTTCTCTTGGAATTTTGGGAATGTATGCACACGTGTTCAGCTTATTTTACAAGCTGTCAGGTCTGACTCTCAAACCACACACTTGGCCTAGTGGGATCCAGTTGCCTTAATTACCATGCCACTTGGCTGGTTTAGCATAACCATATTTATTAGTCAGAATTAGAGTTCTCCAGAGAAAAAGACACACATACATATATATATATATGTGTATAATATGTATATAAAATATAATTTATTTTGCAAAATTGACTTATGAAAACTGGTAAATCCCATAATCTACTATACACATACACATATATGTAAGAGAGATCTATTAAGTTCACAGAAAAGTCACAAGATATTTTTTCTATGTTTTTCTATGCAAAAATGCTTCATGACTTTTTCAATGACCCAATATTATAAGGAATTGGTTTATACAATTATGGAGTCTGAAAAGTCCCATGTTCTGATACCATCTACAAGCTGAAATACTAGAAAAGCCAGTTGTATATTTCTAGTACAAGTTAGAAGATCTGAGAACCAGAAGAGCTTATGGTATCATCCCAGGCTAAAGGCTGGTAGACTCAAGACCCAGGGAAAGCCAAAATTTTAGTTTAATTCCCAAGGCAGGAAAAAAGATTGATGTCTCAGCTCAGAGGCATTAAGACAAGAGCAATCTCCTCTTACTCAAAGGAAACTCATCCTCTTTTTTTGTTGCTTGTTTGTTTTTCCAAGCCTTCAACTAATCAGATGGAGCCACTCACATTAGGGAGGACAATCTGTTTTAGTCAGTCTACCAATTGAGATGTTAATATTATACAGAAACACTTTCACAGACATATCCAATGTTTGACCCAATGTCCAGGTACCTGATGACCCAGTCAAGTCACCATAAAATATCAATCACCAGCAGATCCGTCATTATAACCTTGACACTAATATGCTTCTCTTAAACAACACTTAATTTCCAAATAAAGCAAAAACAAGGTCATAATCACATCTAATAGTATACAAATATCTTGTGTACAATGCTGGCCCTATAGTGCAATAGTTTAACACTGCACATCAGGAGGTGGATTCCACATGGCCGACTACAATTCGAATCCCCGCCCAGCAGCTTGAGAAACACAGTGGGCACACGTGCATATACGTGTGCCCAAAATCCTGATGGGATGGAGAAAGGGAGGAAAAAGATTACGGTGTGACTATATCCCACCAGGGAGTGCTTTCTCTCTGGCAAGTATACATGCACTCTGGTAATAAAAAAGAAAAATAAATCTCTTGTGAATAGTAGAAAACATGCTAACTCTTAGACCAGAAGAGGAGGTAAAATCTTTGCATGACATTTACTCTTTTATTTGACATCCCATAACTTAAATACAATGACATAAAATTAAAAATACTTAAATATAATAATATAAAGTCACTAACACTTGTGTTACATGGTTATACAAGGGAATAAGAAAGGAAATAAAGATTTTTTATATACACACAAACACATTTATAAAAAAATAAGGAAGAAATACTCATGATAATTATATCCCTTATTTCTGTGACTGGTAATATGGTAATAGCTGAGATTGATAATTACCTTTTTCCACTCCTCATTCCCTATTTCCTTGGCCTTTAGATCATCATGACTCTTTAACTCATATGGTGATACAATTCTTTATTCCTGAAGTTTTGATTCATTGGTTGTCCTGCCTATATTGGGTTGTTGTAGCTCTCCATTGACCTTCATTGTAAGTCATAGTGGTGCTAAAAGACACTCTAAGGGAACTCATGTTTTCCAGACATATTCTTTCTAACCTGCATTGTGGGACAGTGGTCCAATTTCCCCTTGATAGTGAAGATCAATCTCTCCAGTCAACAAACTAACTTCCTTCATTGCCTTTTGATTCAGAAGCATGAGGAGCCCGAAGTAGCTGGGTAGTAATCATAAATTCCAGTTCAATTGAATCATTTTTATTTGTTTACTGGTAAAAGCACTTCTCCTTTGGAGCTAAGATCTTTAGGCCAGCACAGCATAAGATTTGGGGAATAATAAGTAAAAAATTTGCTAGTGAGTTGCTGGGTATAATAATAGTGTATAGTGCTCCTTAATTTCCACACCATGATTCTACTCCTTGATTCATAGGCCCATGAATTCTGACTATTAGAGAAACAGCACTGGCTCAGAAGGTGTCAAAGTGGATAAGTTGGTAGACTCCCATGTGGCTGACTGTAGTTTGAGTCCCATACCCGGATGCTTGAGACTCATGCCAAGTGTGTGTGTATGCATACCAAAAAAATTACCAAGGGAAGAATGGAGGAGAAGGGATTGTGGCATGACCATCCTCACTGTGGGGTGATTTCTCACATTCTGTTTCTCTGTCTTTCTGTGTCTCTCCAGTGAGAACACATACCCTAAAGCAAAAGTCTCTAAAGAAACAACATTGTATATTAGGCACTGATTTATAGCATACTCAGACTCCTGAACAACCTTGTTCCAGTCTTGCAAGGTGTTGCCACCTAGCATTCCACTGTTTTATCAAGTCACTTATTTTAGGATGGTGGAGAACTTGGTAAGATCAATGAATTCCGTGAACAAGGGTCATTGTCACCTTTATTTTGCTGTGAAATGAGTTTCTTTATCAGAGGCAATATTTTGTGGAATAACATGACAATGGAAAAGGCATTCTGTATAAGTCCAGGAATAATTATTTTGGTAGATGCATTACATGCAAAGAAGACCAATTTTTATCCATAATAAGTGTACATTCCAATAAAAATAAAACACTTTGTCTTCCATTGTGGAGACTGTCCAATATTATCAACCTGCCACTAGATAGTTGGCTGATCATCCTAAGCAACAGTGTATTTATTAGGGGCACAGTGTTGGTTTCTGCTGCTGGCAGATTGGACATTAAGTGGTGACAGTGGCCAGATTAACCTTGGTGAGTGAAAGTTCATGCTGCTGTGCCTATGCATAACTTCCATTCCTGACACTGTGGCCACTATGCTCACAAGTCCTTGGGTGACAAGTAAAATTAAACATCGTACTGAGCAATTCCTCTCCTGGTTGTCTACTTTAGAAAAAGAAAAACACATCCAAAGAGACATGCACTTGAGTGTAAATAGCAGCACTATTCACAATAGCTCCGACGTTGAGACAACTGGAGTGTCCCTCAACTGGTGAATGGATAAACAAAAACGTGGTATACCTACACAATAGAATATTATTCAACCATAAAAAGAAATGAACCATTGATACATGCTTTAAAATGAATGGACCTTGGGACCAACAGGTGGCATGATGATTAAGGCACTGGACTCTCATATTAACAACCGTGGTTTAGGTCCTGAATTGGTGGCTTGAAAATCTCTCTCTCTCTCTCTCTCTCCTCTCTCTCTCCAATGAACACTCATACTCTATAGAAAAACAAATAAACAAAAAATCCTCAAAAATGGTCTAAGAAGCCAGACACAAAAGTCTGTATAAATCCCTTTTGTTGGGGACCAGCACTTGGTGTAATGGTTATGTTGCTGGAGTCCTATGTAGTTGACCACGGTTTGAATCCTGGACCCAGTGGCTTAAACTCATGCTGGGTGCATGTACGTGCATGCCCAAGATCCCAAGAAGAGAATAAAGGAGAAGGTATTGTGGTATGGCCATCACCCCTGGGGTGGGGTGATTTCTAGCTTTCTGTCTCTCTGTCTCTCTCTCTTTTTCTGGCGAGTGCATGCTCCAAATAAATAAATAAATAAATAAACAGATGAATTCCTTTTGTTGGAAATGTCAGAAACAGTATTAACTGGCTCCTTTATTCCTTCTATTTCTTGTAAACTAAAATTTATATTTCAAGGTTTTATTAAATTTATATTAAATATCATTCTTATGGATACTTTATAACTGATACTGTATGGCTCAATTAAATATTTTAAATAAAGACATTTAATTTAATATTGAGTGATAAAATGTAATAAACAAGACAAAAGGTCTCTCAAGAATGATGTTTTTTAAAAATATAGTACATTTTCTTTTTCACAAATTTTGGGCAAGGAAGACAACACCTCAAAACAGTTTTTTAGAGGTTACTCTTCTGAAAGGCATTTTTTTTTAAAAAAATATAAGCTAAGAGCTTCTTTTCTGGGAAAAAAAGCACATTTCTCTTTTATGTAAGCAAAATAAAATGAGAACAAATTTATCATTTTTTTTTCTTAATTTGGGTCTGGTCTTTTTTTTGTTTTCCTTAAACTGAAATTCAAACTTTTCTTTTATACTTTTATTTTATGTGTACAATAAAAACCCACTCTTATTTTTATTAAGAAGGATCAAAAACTAGTAAAATAGAGATAATTTATGGTCTATAGTATTTATTTAAACCCTCTCAGTGTCCAAGATTTACCTTTCCCTATATTAAGCATTTTAATATGTATTTTTATCTATTTAAATGAAAATACACTTTAGTAGCAGTTCCTAATGTCATCAACTATACTAAATAATCATCTTGTCTTTGATCAGCCCAGTCCTCATTAGGATGGTGCACTGAAGGCATAGATAGGTGGGTTTCTGCCTTGATGGCAATCTCCTTAAACATAGGCTTTAGTAGTGATAGATGAAGACACAGACAGTCCTTGACTGTCTTGACCTTTCATTGACTTGCAAAATCCAAAATACTGTTAAAATTTCCTTTGTTTGAAATCTGATTAAGTGTAATTGAAAAATTAACACATATTTATTGAGCACCTTTTATATACAAAAATTGGGGGGGGGGCTTTATCATCATACAGCTTTTTTTTTTTTTTTTTGTGAGTGTGTGTTTTATGTACCTCTGTGTCACTTTCTTTACTTCTGTTCCATACCTGCTTCGGGGAAGTTATTGGAATACAAATGGACAACGTTCTCTGAATTGTTTGGAGAGTATTATCCTTGTAATCTTCATACTAAGTTTGATAGCAAGAATAGATCCAATTGATGAAACCATAGGTCAATGGTACCAACTTGTTTGGGAGTACAACTGAACCAGTAGTTGCCAGGCTTTGCCTTACACTCGCCTTTAAATTCTGTTTGTCAGTTTCTCTTTAGAGAGACAGAGATTAATAGTGGTTTGATTGTTGTTATAACTCAAAGGGATCAAAATAAGGATCTGAAAGGGATATGCCAAAACATAGTGTGAGAAAAGAGAAATAATCCATTTAACAATGGAGTTAGCATTGTTTGATTAATATTTATAGTCTGTCAAGGTTCCCCATTCCTCTTAGACAGCATTTGGTAAAGTAAGCTCTATTTATGTCAATAGGAGCTGAGTTGATGAAATAAAAGACCATGATCTGTCCATTATCTTCTAACAGTTAAAATACATTTTGTAATTCATTCAACTTTGGAGTTATACTTAATGGAGTTTAGTTTGCTTTAACTAGGCCTTCCCTTGCTATTTCTATGGCTCATATTGGCATAGTCTATTTCTGTATCCTACCATACATGTATGAAATTTAAATCAATTTAAGAGAGAGTTTGACCAGTTAAATGTTGCCTGAACTGTTATTAGCATTTTAATTTGTTGCATTATGGGGAAGGGTTGTTCTACTGCAATGAATGGAGTTTAGTTTGCTTTAACTAGGCCTTCCCTTGCTATTTCTATGGCTCATATTGGCATAGTCTATTTCTGTATCCTACCATACATGTATGAAATTTAAATCAATTTAAGAGAGAGTTTGACCAGTTAAATGTTGCCTGAACTGTTATTAGCATTTTAATTTGTTGCATTATGGGGAAGGGTTGTTCTACTGCATTTCCTTCCTCACTTTCATCCTTACATAGCTTCATAATGGCTTAATGGTCCATCTGGATCATTTCCTCTACAAGAGTTTAATTCTATTTACTAGTTTTGTCATCTGTAGATTTCCAATTTAAATATTTAAAAACATCACACGATGCCATATTGCTTAAGTGGTTTAGTGTAATTGTTTTGAAAGCATGAACAAAACATGCCTCATATCTTATTTTTATAAAATGGAAGCTAATTTATACAGAATAATCAAGCCCCTGCAGATATGTATATCATTCAGATATCCTGCTCTGCATGGAACATCAAACATGAACAACTGAAAAATATGCTTTCCTTTCACCCTGCTGGTGTTAGGTTTGGAATTGTTCATAAGATGGCTCATCCTTATACGATTGTTTTCTAATTATCTCCTCTGAAATGATCGCAAAGAAACTCAAACATATCAAATGACACATGTTCCTTGAATTTTTTTGAAGACCATGATTGTGAACACAATGTTTAAAGCGGTAATAAAAATGCTCATCTGAGTTCTTGTTGTAATACAAGTTTTCACCAGGGAAATGCCCTTTGTCTCTTGAGCTTAGAAATATCTAGCAAAAAATCCAACTTGATTTATTAATTTTAAGAGATTTCATTAAGGTGTATGTGATTACATATAATAGCTGTATTAGTTAGGGTTCTCCAGAAAGACAGAACCAATAGGGGATAATCTATAGAAAGGTAGATAATAGATAGACAGACAGTCATATAAGGGGATTTATTAGAGAAATTGGCTCATATGACTATGGAGCCTGAGAAGTCCCATGATAGACTATTTATGAATGGAGAATCATGGAAACCAGTAATGTGGCTCATTCCAAGTCCAATGGTCTGTGAACCAGGGGAGCCAATATGCACAACTCTGTCTGAGGCTGAATATGAGCTCACACATTCTCTGGCAATTATAAAACAACTAGGAAAAAATAAACAAAAACAGGAGACTTTAAAGGGTTGCCTATGGAGTAACTAATTGCGTACTCACTTGTGTCCTATTTACATTAAGGGGAGATCAAAAATTTATTCTTACTTTCCTTCACATTTGACTTACTTCAATGGAGAAGATGTTCATAATATTCTTTACATCTCTGGAAGTTTCTAGATGCATGTATATTTGACCTGGATGTAAGTAGTAGGATTTATATATTAATTATGGAAACCATTTTGCAGGAGTTAATTTACTTTACAAAAACCCTTCTAATATGTCTCACCAAAAAGTCAAACAGGTTCTTTTAAATAGTCCCAAGCAGTGATACCTCTTTGTCTGTAAGTAAGTATGAACCACATTGGTAAAATGCCACAGACATTTGTAAGTTGATTTGAATCTACCTATCATACTACAGCTCCTGCTCAATCCATATGCACTTGAACAAGCTACTTATCATTCCTTCCCAATTCCTTGCTCTTCCATATCTCTGTGACTATATTCATACTATCTCCCTACCAGGAATGGCAATTTACTTCATTCATTGCTTACTGAATACCTGTTCATCCCTCAAGACTCCCTTCAAATGTAAAATTCTCTCTGAGGCTTTTTCCAGTCTTCTGGGTAAACTTAATCATTCTCTCTTCTATTCTCCCATGACATTTTGTAAAAGCTCAATTATAACACTTGTTATACTGTATAATCACTGCCTGTTTTTCAGTCTCTCCATTATACTGAGCTCCTTGGGGCCATTTAACAGTGTTTTAGTTATCTGCTATTGCTTCAGTGTTCATAACCTCACAGTGTTGATATTTAGTGACTTTTTGTTGGATAATATATGTCTGATAGGAATATTCTAATTGATAAATTGATTGATTGAATCAAACACCCACATCTTTGTGAGGAAAAAAAGGTAAGGACATGCCCAATACATTGTGTTCCACTTAAATTTGGTGTATCCAAAAAATAGGGAGATTATGCTAAGAAGATAATTTGGGAATAGGAGAAAGGGAATGAAGAGCAGAAAAAAGATTTAGGAAGGGACAGAGGAATACTGAAATGAATGGTTTATGACAAGAATACCATAGAAAAAATATTTTAAACAGACTTGGGTTCTGAAGATTAATTTTTTTGTGAAGCTGAAAACTGGAAGGCTTTTGAATTTCTCCATTCATAAAGAGGGTTAATAGTTCTTGATGCCTTTTAGGGAAATTGACACACTTTATTTCCATGAACCTATAATGCTAAAGTCAAGAGTTCTTTGGGAACTATGATAAATTTCTGAAGTTGAATTCAAATTATAATTCTGTTTTTAACCTGTCTCATAGTTACACATTTAGACTCTTGGACCAGTAGGGACTAAACAAAAAAAGTATAATATGTTGTCTGAAAAGTCATGACATATTTTTCTACGGTTTTCTATGCCAAAAATGCATCATGACTTTCCCAACAGCCCACTAAGTTTCCATCACCCACTTGCCAGAGATCAACATTATTAAAGGCACAATTCTTTTAAGGCTGCTTTTCTACTTAACTCTAATCTAATACATTTTAGTACCTGTCCTTTTAGACATCAGCTGTCATTCACACTGAATGACATGCTGAAGATAAAAACATCACTTCTTTGGTAAAAACAAATAAAATAGAAAGATGTGCAAAATGTCAAGCTGAATGTAGGGCCATTTTATTGTATGTTTAATTAGTCAAAAGATGTTATTTAAACATTTTCTTGCTTCTTCTCATAAAGAAGCATTGTTAGAACCACAGAATAACAATTCCTGTTACTATAGTAGCAGAGTTTAATTTTTTTTTTCATCATTTCCAATTACTGCAGATAAAGGATAAACCTGGCATATTACTTAATGTCTGAGGTTTTTCATTTTAAAACATATTGTTTTTCTATTTCTTGAGGAATATAGTCCAATTTTAATTAATGCTACAACTGTAATTATTTATTTACACTTGTATTTCAAATGAGAAGGGAGAGCTGTGAAGGTCATGATAATTTTGCTTTGCTGGAGACTGTAACTCTCAGGGGAGGAGGGTGAAGGTAAGACACACACTTGCTCAAAAAAAAAAAAGAAAGCAGAAAGAGGATGAAATTGAAGCATCAATTGATTTCTTGTAAAACTTCTCAGTTTGTTTTTAATGTTTAATTACAATTAAACTTTTGCACACTTACTGTGTGAAAGTAACCATGATCAATTTAGTCTTTTGGAAAGCAGAGAAATGAAGAAAACATAATCCCTTCGAAAGGGGTAAAAATCTCACAGGGGGAAAAAAAAAATGCCCTGTTTACTAACAAGCATTTTTTTCCTTACTTAATTGCTTTAAGCCAAATAACCATAATATCTTAAATGTTTATGTAAGTAATATAGCAAGGATTATGCCACTTTAACAAAGAATTCTTTTTCCCTCATTCTTCCTTCTCTCATCATTATGCAGATAGGCAAGCTTGTCAAAAAGACATTATGGAATTCTTACATCATAATATTTTCTTAACAAAGAACAAATAGTAATCAACAAAATATGTAACTATTGATACATAATCTAATTTTCTAACTTCTTTTGCCTATGAATAAAACACAAGAGCACAACTTTTTATGCAAAACCTAAGTAGATTCCTTCTAGTAAACATCTAGTAAAGAAGCTATGGGTCAAGTTATTTTCCTCAGTAGGAGATCTTGCTTTTCACTTTCTTTTTTATTTTTATCATTTAGATTAGAGAGTAAGAGAGAGAAAGAGAAAGGAATGCTCTTCCACATGGGAAGTGTGGAAGTGTGTAACTGACCCAAAACTGACCTTGTCTACATGCCCCTCCACTTTTCAGCTGCATTTCAAAGTTGTTTAGTGCCTAGGGCCATCATTCTGATCCTCTAACAGAGATAACTTGCTTCCTTTCCCTTTACCATATGAAAGTTATGGCCTTTCATAGCCCTGAATATCTATACCTTCCTTCTAAGCTAGTCCCTAGTTTAACTCCTTTATATAAGGTTCCAACTCAGGGAGGGAGAGGTAGAACTTGCAGCTGGTTAGGGAGACTCAACCAATCAACGTCCAATGACTGGATCTCTCAGTCTGAAAGTTACTCACTGATAGTACTCTTCTATCAAATCCTCTTTGATACTGTCTGCTTTGCAATTTCAGAGAACATACAGTAAGGTAGGAAGGTTCCAGTTTCACATCCAGAGACCACCCTGAACATGCTAAATGTGCATGTGCCTGTGGTCTGAGGTTGGCTGGATGGGAATAAACTGCAGAGTGAAGATCCTGTTTGGGGTGCTTGCTTCTATCTCTCTCACTCATAGCAGAAATAAATAACCTTTTTCAAAAGTTTATGGAAAATAAATATTAAAAAATTATGCATGGGTTTTGATATTTTTTGCATCAAAATAAACTCATACTTTAATTCCATTTTTTCCATGAACAATTTGGAAGTTCCCTCACATCATGTATTCAATAATTTTCAGAACCCTTTTGTCTGTCTGTTTTGTACAAATAATGCTATGTAACTATGCCCCATTTTGTTTTAATTCATTGTCTCACACAATTCCTTTAACTTTTGGAGACCATCTTGAAAAAACATACTCTATGGTTTAAAGAACACTAAACAAAATATATGAATAACTAAGTGTAAAGTCATTGTCACTACAGAAAACACAAATATAACTGAATCTCCTTACTGATAGTAAAATAATAACATAATTTTCCAGTACTAAAACTGAGATAACGGGACCAGCAGTTAGCATAATAGCTATGTCGCTGGACTCCCGCGTAGTTGACCGCGGTTCGCGTCCCGGACTCGGTGGCTTAGAACTCATGCTGGGCGCGTGTGCGTGCGTGCCCAAGATCCCGAGAGGAGAATGGAGGAGAAGGGATTGCGGCATGACCATCCCCCCTGGGGGGTGATTTCTCGCTTTCTGTCTCTCTGTCTCTCTCTGTCTGTTTGGCAGTGCACACGCCCTATAGCAAAAACCTCTCCAAGAAAAAAAAAAACTGAGATAACATTAATATATGGTACTGCAAATGACTGACTCAAATCTTTACAAGAGGAGCCATAGAGATATGCCACATAAAAACTAGAGGTCACTTAAACATTAGGAACGTTCGTTTCTCCCATTTTAGAGGCAGTAATAATCCCTGCTCACTAGTAACATAACATCAGCATTTTACAGTCTAATAATAGTTGCTAAAGTGTTAGTATTGCTTTCATTATTTATTTATTTATTTTCTAACGTTTTTGCCATAGGGCACATATACTCACTAAAGAGAGACAAAGAGAAGGAAAGTGAGAAATCACCTCCCAGGGGATGGCTATGCCACAATCTCTTTTCCTCTGATCTCCTCTCTGCATTTTGGACACACTTGCACACACATCCAGTGTGATTTTCAAGCTGTCAGTTCTGAGATTTGAACTGTGGTTGTCTATGTGGGAATGTGGGAGTTTAGTGCCTTAATCACTATACCACCTGCTGGACCCTGCTGTCATTTTTTTTTTTTTTAAGAATTCAGTAATATGTAGGCCTTTCCAAAATAATTAATTGATAGCACACATTATTTAAGATGAACATATAATGAATTTCTTACAACAAAATGGTTTATATTACCATAAGAACTTTGTCACTGGAGGGAGGGAAAGCGTTATACAATTACACAACGGCCACTTGTTAGAGTCTATAACAATCACTTTTCCCTTCCTTTGTTTTTCTTTTTACATTCAATCACTGCAGTTCCTTCTTCTCCAGTCTCCCTTTGTGATTTTGGGAATGCACACACACATATCCCATGTGCATTTCAAGCCAACGGGTCTGAGACTCGAACCGCAGTTGACTAAGTGTGAGTCCAGCTATGTAACCATTATCCCATCTGCTGGTCCAACAACAATCACTTATATAAATGATAAAATAAATTGAATATTGTAAAACAGTTTATAAACCAGTTGTAAACAATGTTTTAATGCTTACTATTGGATGCATTTCTTGCTATTTTTTTTCTATTATTATATTTATCTTGATCTAGCCCCCAGTCTTTCGTCTTCCATATTTCCAGATTTCATTTGGAACCCTTCATTCAAACCCACTGTAAATCATTAGCTTGGAGTATGTTTTTGCTCTACCTGTAAAATATCGAGGCTTTTGTAGCTTCTTGCAGTGCTCAGTGACTTAATTCTGTCTTAGCCACGGGCTATTTGTTCACCTGATTCAGATAATCAAAAGACTGGTTTTGGTTCTCCCTCTGGCCTCTAATAATCTGGGAAGTTCTTTTCTTTTTATATTTTATTCAAATACATCAGATAATATTTTCACTGTAGCTAGAAGAGCAGGTAATTAAAGTAACTGGGTATGTCTCCATTTCAGTATAAATCCCAATATCTTAATTTTTCATCAGGAAAATAACTACATTCTTGAGAATGAACAAAAACATTTCCTACCAAAAGACATTTCTGCTACTAGCTAAATAGTCATAATTTCAAGTAAAAGATGATTTTCTTTTTAATACTAGAGCATTTCTAGGACAATTTGGTTTGCTATTTTAAAACTTTGATATACATAAAAGTTTCAATGTATTAGAAAATTCTATTGACTTTGCATTTTAACCAGATAGCCTATAACCAGACACCAGGTAACTCACTCATAATATGCATTTTATGTAATAGACTTATTTATTCAGTAAGTATTTATTGAGTACATATTATGTGATAATCTGAGAGACTATAAAGAGACAATGGTAAAGAGGGCAGACAGGAAGAGACTTTACGCATGTAGTCCACAGAATGGCAGACACTTCTTGCTGTGGGTACAAGGAAGTACAAAAACAAAACAAAACAATATGAGTACACCTTTCATCAGAGAGAATAAGTGATGTGCAAGCACTCAGAGCATAGGAGATTCAACTTTATTGTTACTAAAGTCTAATTTTATTTAAAAATCCTTTTCTGGGAGACCTGATAGCCTCATAAATGATTTATATTTTGAACACATTTTAAATAGGAAACAATTTTTTACACCAAAACAAAAACTGGTTAAATCTACTCATAAAGGTAAAACAGTGTCAGAATAGTCAAAAAAAAAAAAAGGCCAGAATATCAAACACTTCAAACTATCAAACACTGATTAGACATTGAGAGCAGAGAAAGTCTGTGGGATTTTGTGAGCTTATAGACAATTGTTTGCATCAGTGATGGGATCTTAAATGTGATTGAAGCAATAAAGCAAAGTGCAGGTGGTGAGAGAATGGGGGACAAAGAAAAGAGTTTAAACATTAGAGGATTTTGACAGAGAAAGAAAGAGACATTTCTAGAATGGAAGGTTAAGCTAAGTAAAGTTATTTTATTACTTTTGTTTTGCTATGTTTCCCCCTACTTAGGAAAGAGTTAGACATGTTAAAAAGTCAGTATTTGTTTTTAAACAGGATGAGAGAAATTTTTGGTTGAAAAACTCAATGTGTTATCATGTTCTACATTTTTATTAAGGACTATGTTATAGAAGCGATTATAAGTATTCCATTTTACATTCCTCAGGGAAAATTCTTCTCAGTGGTCATTAATTCTCTGATCTACATGGTACATCAGGGCAAAACTTATTTAGACATGTCATAATCAAGTCAAGGCTGCTTAGTTCTAGATATGAGACTTTGGAAAGGGGAAATTAAGGTAAAATTTATGTGCTGACTAGGATTGTCACAAGAAACTGAAGAAAGTATAAGTTGACTATCACCATGACTTTTAACGTATTAGTTAGGACCCATTTGCTTCAAGCTCAGCATTTCCTTGGAACCAGGATATTATTTGTCTTTATTATTATTTTTACATTATTCACTACACCCCTTTACAGAACACAAGATTATTTTCCCAGCATGAGTACACTATACACTGCATATTAGCCCAGTCAAAAATATAACCATACACATTATCCTCAACAGATAATTTTCCAGGTTCTTTTAAGGAAAGATGGCTAGTAAGAGAGACTAGCATTCTATCTCATTTTTAAAGAAACTTTAATAGTCATAGATATGTCATTTCCTTGGCATAATTTATAATATGCATAATTTACCTGTCTTTACTTTTGCTTTTATAATTCATCTTAGGAATTTTAGTTCATTAGAATGTTTTCCATTCATTATGTATAATACATTTAACATGTTTTACAGTGCTGATCTTCTCATGTTACTAAATTAGGAGAGCTGTGTACTATTTTATAATGTTTTCTCTTTTCTTCGAATTCGATTTACTTCTAATTTTGAGTCATATATCTGTACATTTAAAACTAGAGTTTTAATACACTATAGATGTGCACATCATTGAATTGTAAATAAACTAATATTCCAAAATGTAATATTATTAAAAAAGGAATAAAGAATACACAGTGAAAGTGTGGAATTTTACTGACTATTCCTATTAAATTCCAAGGAGAATGTTTTTGTTGTAGAGGAGCGTAACTATACCCTATTGAATAATATATATAAGTATATACAGTTATATATAATAACTGTATAATAATTTACAATTCTCTTGTAAGTGTACAATAGAAAGAGAAATTCATTTGTAAAATGAACTCTGGGCTTTAATCAGAATTTCCATAATCATAAAAACTTAACTCTCAGTGACCTCAAAAGAATATCTACCAAATTAGGCTCCGCGTGCCAC
>NW_006203847.1:905045-905348 GCF_000334495.1 Tupaia belangeri chinensis
AAAAAAAAACGGTAAAACTGTTCATATCATTTTTTTAAAAAAATGCATATTTGACGACTGCAGCGAGCTGTATGGGCCCAGCTGGGTACTGCTTTATAGTATGTTCATTCTACTCACTGAGGTTTAAGCCTAAAGTCAGACTTGGGTTCATGCATAGGTATGTGTCAGCTGTGCTAGCTATTGGATATATTTAGACTAATTAAGTTCATTGGCATATCAATTGAATGGGGGGTGGGGAAAGGCATGGAGGGCAACCGTTTATGCCAGCGACAATGTGGGAGGAGGATGGGACATGGCAGAGGG
>NW_006203847.1:905367-931989 GCF_000334495.1 Tupaia belangeri chinensis
AGGAGGATGGGACATAGCAGAGGGTGGGGGATGGGGAATCAAGGATGGCAAAACAAAAGGCAAGGTATGCAGGACATAAGAATTGGAAAATTATTTGCTGAGAACATGTATGTTGATGTGCTTGATTGAGCCAATGCACAGTGTATTTCGGATGGAAAATTCATTGGTGTGTTGTGATGGTGTATAGTGAATTAATATAGAGAATGAATAAATTAAAAATAAAGAATATCTACCAAATTAAATCAATGGGGAAAAAGAGGGGCCTTCTTTTATTTCGGTTATTGACTTTTTTTGCAAACAATTATAATTACAGAATATAGACCATTGCTCATTCATAGAAACTGTTTAATTTTCTTAAGCATTAATAAAAGAAAGAATAGAATACTGAATCACTGATATCACTCCATAGCATGGTAAAAATAGGGTCTCCTGTGAATGTTTATGAGCAAACACTCTGGCAATATTGTGATGCATATGCAGGTGTAGATGTGAGATACTGTTTCTTTAACACTTTATCATTTTATGACATTTTAATTTCCCAGTGAGTATGATTAATACTACTTGGAAATAATTTATCACTAACACTAATTCAAATGGTGGATCATCTCTGAAAATCAGTTGGCAATGAAACTGATATCCTGCTGATATCCTACTAGTTTAATGCATTAACATACACTCTCATTAATACCATGTTTATCCTTGTTGACAGGTATCACATTTGCTGGTTTTAAAAAGTGTGTCCCCTTCAGTTCAAAGACATCTTGGTGTTTAGAAAACTAAATTATGCTAAAGCGAGAAACTGATGCATACAAGCTTGTTCTTGGCCATATGTTTAAAGCAATCAAAAAGTTGAAGTTGCATCTTTGCAGTGTTTATTCTGCTATAAAAGGACTAATATAATGAATCATGTGGTACTGCAAAGGAGGAAGTTCTCCTTTTTGTCTTCATTTCCTATTAAATTTGGCTAGCAATTTCAGTGACTGTAAAAGTAGGTTATGCATATGAGCTGAAAGAAGAAAACACTTGCCAAGAAATCAACACTGTGTACATGATTTAAATATGTCAACTTGCTTATCTTTAGAAAATAAACCTTTCTACTGGCTTCCACGCATAAGGTTGGCCTTTTTTTTTTCTTTTTAAGGAAAATGCATCAATATATAGTATAAAGTTCCTCCTCTTATAAGACAAAGGATTCTCTGAAAATCTCATGTTTCCAAAATTGTTTTGCTACTGGAGAACCATGTGCAATGCCAACAGACATAGGCAATAATGCCATGCTACCACAATGGAAAGGTAAAAGGAATCAAATGGTGAGATTAATCCAATTTCTCATGTATGTGGCATTTGTTTTAGATTTTTTTCAGCCTAAATGCAGTCTCAGCCATTCATAAGATAAAGCCAGATGAGTAAATTCATCAAAAATATGAAGAAATTGAACCCTTGTACCCTCCCTCATTATTTCTAAATATCGTATCAATTAATAAATATGGATACTAATTGATGTAGTCAGTCTGAATAGCATAACTTCAGGAGTGTTTTCCTTCCTCCCTCCTAGTAATGCCACTGATATTTTTACAACCGTGAGCTTTTCCCATTTCAACAAATATGCATTAAGTGTTTTCCATGTTCTTGGATCTGTGTTAGTTGCCAAGGATATAAAGACAATTAAAATATGGTCTCTTATCTCAAGGAATTCTCTGATACATAACTAAATCTATCTATTAACGTGGTGAAAGTGCAAGTAATCAAGCAATGTGGGAAAATGGCTTACAATGGGATTTAAAACTGTTTGATGGTCTTTTTTTGGTGAAGCTACAGCATCCTCCCAGACACAGACACAAATACAATTCCCTTTGTGAAAAAATATCACAATGTGAAGAGGTCTGGAAAGGGGAATCTAGTTATTGCCAGGTCCCATGCTACTTTCTTCTAAACCTCATGCAGCCTAAGATCTATTCACACCACTTGAAGTGAATAGTAATTGGATTAGAATTCCCAGGGAGTTATTTCTAAGTTTGGATGTAAGACCTGAACTGAGTCATTTTAAAAGATGTGATATGACTCAAAGTTGAGTGCCACTGAGTCACACAAAAAAATCTAACTGTCAACGTGGCTGGATTTATCGTGCAGGGCTCTGATGAGAATTTTTCATGGGTGAGGTCTAATAAGAATTAGACACTGGGGGTTTCACTTTATAAAAGACTATGCTGTGACAGTTTCTGAAAACTTAACTGGGGATGACTAATATGTTGGCAATTGATGTAGAAATGTGAAAGACTAATCTTTACTAGCAACTATAGTTTAGGTCTTTTCCATTTATAATCTCTTTAAAAAAGTATGTCATACAGGAGAAAATGATTATATTCCATTTATTTAGGACTCAGTCTCTGTTAGTCATTTAACATATATTAAATCTAATCTTCATAGTCATTCTCATTCTACAATGGAGAAAATTAAAACTCAGGTTCTGTGGCTTGACTTCAGCAAGTAGTTGGTGGGCCTAAGATGTTAGCACAGATCAGTCTGACAAGTCTCTTAGTGTTTCCACTCTACTGCTATACTGTTGGAAGAGATGGTACGATGACAAAGAATGCTTCAGTCTTACAATTCCTGCAGAAATGTAAAATACTTACCTTTGCTGAATACTTCTAATACTTTCTTCTTTTCTTGGCAGAAGAGTATTTAGGGAAGAATCACAGTTGTTCACTTTTAGGCAACATCAACAGATGTCTTAAAAGAGAAGATGAGGATTTAGCTTGTGGTAGGCAGAATAATGATCCCCCGCAGATGTCCACACCTCAGTCCCTGGAACTTGTGTGTATGTTATCTCATATTGTAAAAGAGACTTTGCAGATGTGATTAAAGCTATACCTTGAAATGAGAGAACTGTCCTGGTGGTTTCCATATGAGTCCTTATGAGTGGAAGAGAGCGTCAGAGAGAAAATGTGTCAAGAGAGATGTTAAACATCCCATTGTTGCCTTTGAAGATGAAGGAAGGAGACCATGAGACAAGGAATAGGAATGGTCTTCAACTGACCATCAGCAAAGAAAACAGGACCTCAGTCATATAACCAAACACAAGAAATCTGAATGATTATGGAAGAAGAATCTCCCTCAGAACCTCTGGAAAGAAATGCAGTCCTGTCAACATTTAGCTTCTAGCCATATGATGTACACATCAAACCTCTGACCAATTGTGAGTGTCTAAATTTGTGATAATTTGGAAGGTCAGTGATGGAAACCTAATATATGTCTATTTTTCACACACACTCACAACCATAGTCCCACCACATCCACATCCACACATATTCTTCCCTTTCCATTTGCCTGATATAGTTATATTGTCATTTTGATAAGTTCAATAGCTAAAGTTCACATTACTACCACTGTATAAATGCTATTAATGACTTATTCATGAAGTATAATTTATCTTTCCTTTCTCATGCAATTTTTGTGTGCCCAGAGTTAATCTTTCCATCTTCCTCTCTTTTTCTCTCTGATTCTCTCAGTCTCTCCCCCTCTCTCCCTTTCTCTCTATCTCCCTCTGCTTGATGTTCCATATTCTTACCATTAAAGTATTTCTAAAACATCAACTTAGTTTTGAAAATCTCCTGGGACCAGCAGTTGGCGTAATGGCTATGTCTCTGGACTCCCATGTAGTCAACCACAGTTTGAGTCCCAGAACTGGTGACTTAAACTCACACTGGGTGCATTTGCGTGTGTGCTGAAGATCCAGAAAAGAGAATGGAGGAGAAGGGATTGTCGTGTGGCCATCCCCCCTTGGGGATGATTTCTCACTTTATGTCTCTCTGTCTCTCTCTGTCTTTCTGGCAAGTACACACATCCTATAGCAAAAACCTCTCCAAAAAATAAATGAATAAATACAAAAATCTCTTATTAATATGTGCAATCACAACAATCATTATATCAAGGTCATTTTTTTAGAGAAGTTCCTCCTGTAACAGGATAAATTCTTCTTTTGTTGTTGTCTAATAAGTCATTTTTACCAGAGTATCTACTACAGAAAATAGAATGCACATATTTTAAGTATGAGGCTTAGCAAATTGTCCACTATGCAACTCCTCTTAGCACCACTTGAAGCAGGATGTACAATAAAACATTTCCTTTATCCCAGAAGTTTCTTTCATGCCTTTTACTGTCAATCCATCCTATAGTCCCACACCCATCTAAGGGAATTTCTGATCAGCTATTTCTAAACTTAAATTTGATTATTCTTAATGAAAACATACTGTATGCAGTCTTTTGTATGAGGCTGCTTTCACTCAACATGACATCTGTGAAATTAATCTACGTTATTGTGCACCTCAGTAGTTCATTTTTATTGCTGAATCTTTCTCAATACATGGATATACTATTATTTGTTTATCTGTTTACCAATGAATGGATTGTTGGAATTTTTCCAGTTTGGGCTATCATGAACAAAGTGCTATAGGTAGATGCATAAAAGCCTTGTTATAGATATATATTTGTGTTTCTTTTAGATAAATGTCTAAGGCTGGGATTACAGTGTAATGAAATAGGAAACAGTCAAACAATTTTCCAAATTGGGAATATGACGTTTTACGTCCGTTACAGAAGTATGGCAGTTCTAAAATCTGTGTATTCAAACGAGTATTTATTCTTGTTTAATTTTTTTTTAAAACATTCATAAGGATGAGAACTGATACCTTATTATGGCTTTCAGTTACTTTTTTGAAGACTAAATATGCTAATCATTGTTTCATTTACTTGCTATTCCTGTATTTTCTTCCACGAAGTCTTTTGCATAGCTTTTATTTATTTCCCATGTATCAGTATTATTATGTTAAAAGTTGTTTATATATTCTGCATGCAAGACCTTCATCAGACATTAGTAATGCACAGATATTCTTCTAGTTAGTAGTCTGATTTTCATTTTTTTTAAAACTGGAAACTTATAAAGAACATATGTTTCTACAGTTAATAGAATCTAATTTGTCCACTTTATCATTTATGGAAAAATGATTATGACATTTTTGTTTATTTTGAGTTTCTCTTTCTCTTTCTCTCTCTCTCTCTCTCTCTGTGTGTATGTGTGTGTTACGGTGTGATATTCAGTAGGAATTGATTTTCCTTTTCTCCATATGAATATCCAGTGGTTCTAATACCATCATTGAGAATGCTGCTGTTAGGGAACACAAGGGTCAAAGCGTTCTAACTTCTTCCGGCTGAAATTGAGTGATGAAGAGGGGTAGAGAGCAGTTAAGGATCCTCTATCAGAGAGCTATCTAGAGGCCCATGCTAGATGTCATGATGGGTTTTCACTGGAGACTTGTTTAGACTACCATTTGTAGCTTGATGGATTCTAAATGAGAAGAGCAGTTAATTACAATAATTATGCAGTAGACAAAGAATTTAGAGAATCTTCCAGTATAATTCAAATCTATAACATGCCGTAGACTTTAGTTTTTGTTCCCTTTTTCTTTGTTTACCTTAACCATGTTTCCTGAAGGCAAAAACCTTTACCATACAAAATGCCTTCTATCTTAACTCTTTTCCTTTCAACCTTCTTGTGTCACTTTCTGTTTACTATTATTTTTCCTTGTCTCTTTTTCTTAAGGGTTCTGGAACTTTAATTGGGATTGCATCCAGTCTATAGAACATTTTGGGAAAAACTCAAATGTTAGCAATATTAAGTTTTCCACATTTGAACAGCACATATCACTCCATTCATTTACAATTGACTTTTTACTTTTCCAAGCAGTAAGCTGTAGATATAAGTAAATAAGTTATGTATCTTTTGTAAAATATATTTAAAATATTTAATGCATTTTAATACTTTTAAACAATAGAATTTAATTTTTCTTTAGAATTGCTTATTTCAAATAAACAAAAATACAATCATTATATTTTGTCATTGTACCATTATAACTTTGCTTCAATTGTTTGTACTTTGTTTTTTTTTCTTTAAATTCATCATTGTTAGGAAATGTACATAATCAAGTCATTTCTGAATAACTTTCCTGGACAAACTTACTTTCACCTTTGTGATCTGTATGCATCATAGTTTTGTTCTCATGTTGCAATTTGTTTGACTTCAAGTACAATATTAAATAGAAGTAATAAAAGCAAATATTCTTGCCCTTTTTCCATTTTTAAGAGGAATATGTGTAACAGGTCACTACATAGTGTAGTATCAGCTGTGGTTTTCTTTTGTTTTCATAGTTGCTTTTTACTGATTTCAGGAAATTCTCTATAATTCATTGTTGAATATCGTCATTAATGGATATTAAATTTTTTACATTACTTTTTTGGACTAGTCATGGGGACGTAGTGATAATACAATGCTTTCTGATGTTGAGCCTGCATAGGAATGGCCGGGTTCAAGTCCCAAATGATAGTGTGAAAACCCTTCGGGGATTGCCTGTTTCACTCTCTCTCTCTGTTTATATCATAAAGGAAATAAATACAAAATTGTAAAATAAAAAAGTTTATATATATATATATTCAATATATTCAATATAACTTTCACCTTAATTTTGTTAATATTATAAATTGAATTGATTGCTTTTAGTAAAGCTTATTTATTTCTACAATGAGTAAAGGAGACAAAGAGAGAGAGAGAGAGAGAAATTCAGCACTGCAGATAGAGTCTTTTTTTTTTAGTGGTTTTTGCTGTAGGGCACATGCGTTCGCCAGAAAGACAGAGACAGAAAGTGAGAAATCACCCCCCAGAAGAGATGGTCACGCCGCAATCCCTTCTCCTCCATTCTCCTCTCAGGATCTTGGGCATGCACGCACACGCACCCGGCGTGAGTTTAAGCCACCGGGTCTAGGACTTGAACCGTGGTTGGCTACATGGAAGTTCAGCGACATAGCCATTATGCTAACTGCTGGTCCACAGATAGAGTCTTGATGCTGTGACCCACCCCAATCTTGAGCCAGCCCCAGACCATGGGCATTGCATGTACATGTCATAATCAGAAACATCTCTAGATATAAAACCACTAAAACCTACACACATGGGTCAGCCTCACAGAGCATCATATTTTGCCATGGCACTACTATCTGACTCCTGACTTTTTTATTATTATTTATGATTTACATATAACTATTATACATTTTTGTGTGTACAGTGTGGGTTTTCAAAGTGTGCATATGGTGTGTGATCATTAAATCAAGAATACTAATACATTCATTATATTTAACAAAGAACATTACATTATGTTGTGCACCTTCTACTGATTTTTCGGTGTATTTATTATATTATCAGTTCATGGTTCCATAGTGTATTTGCCAAGTTTACATGCATTCTTTTGTCTATTGATCATTTTTGCCCAAAACCTTCCTCTCCATGTTTATTGCAGTATTATTCACAATAGGTAAGACATGGAATCAACTTAAGTGCCCAATAACTGATGAATAGATATAAAAAATGGTTTATACCTATACAATGGAATACTAGTCAACCATAACTAATAATGAGATTCTGTCATTAGAAACAAAGTGCACCAATCCAGAAGATATAGTCATATGTGAAATAAGTCAGGTTATGAAAGAAAAACACTGTATATTCCCACTTAAAATATACTGAATGTTTGCAATTTATGTTAGAATCAAACACTTAATGGAAGTAGAGAGAGCAAGGGTAGTTATCAAAGACTGTATAGGGAGTGTTTAAATTTTGAACAAACCCTGCATTCCTGGGAAAATTTATTTTGATAACATTATATTAACCTTGAAATATATCTTATTTACTTCATTTATTAATATATTGGCATCCATAATATTTTGGAGGGGATTCAGAATCATAACAGAACAGAACTATGATACTATTCTCTTGTAATATCTTTATTTGACTTTGGTATCAGGGTTTGGTTGACCTCATTCAATGTGTTGTGTTCTTTTCTCCTTCATTTTCTGAAAGAATTTAGACAAGATTATTCTTTCTTCAATAATTGATTAAACAATATTGTAGGAAGACTTCGTTTTAAAGATATCATTGGAAAAGCAAAAAGGAAAGCCAGGGAATAGGGAAAATTTTAAATAACAAAGATGCATAGTAGAAAACATAAAGAACTCCTACACA
Source organism: Tupaia belangeri chinensis (assembly GCF_000334495.1). Classification (NCBI taxonomy): domain Eukaryota; kingdom Metazoa; phylum Chordata; class Mammalia; order Scandentia; family Tupaiidae; genus Tupaia; species Tupaia belangeri. Next base: position 913,436 of record NW_006203847.1, read on the forward strand.
TCAAAAGAAACTTGAATAGGCATGGTAAAAAGGAGAATGTTCTAGTGGCCAATATACATATGAAAATATATTCAAAATATTAGAATGATAGAAATGATGTTTAAAAGCACAATAAACTCCATTACTCATCTATCAAAATGGCGTAGAATAAAAAAGATTAAATTACCACAATAAACCAAGAGGTGGAGCAATTGGAATTCTCATACTCCTGGTATGAATGTAAATTTGTACAATCACTTTGGAAAACACTTGGACCCTGTCTATCATGGTGAAGATATAAACAACTAATGGCTGAGAAATCACACACTTAAGAACCACATGTACATTTCCACCAAGATGGACTCACAAGATGGTATACAGCAGCATTGTTTGTAACAGACAACAGTTTAAAACAACTTAAATGTTCATCAATAATAGACTGAATCAATAAATAATGCTATATACATATAGAATGTGACACACCAATAATATTTCATTATTATTTCTATTCTTGAATCTTCTGTCAAATGATTTCTCTGGATCCTTGATCTACTAAATACTAATATTTACTGGATGCATATAATATGTCAGGGAAAGTTCCAGACACTGTACATAAAGAATCCATCAAATATTAATAAAAGCAGTGATAATAAGTATTCTTATTATTACCATTTTACAGTTGAGGAAACTGAAACATGTTTGAGTAAAGTAGCTAATAAGTAGCAAAGTTGTGATGTGAACTTGACTTATCTAATTCCAAAGATGATGCTTTGCAAATCTCTCATTCTTCCTAACTGTTTAAAACACTAGCAATGTATACTCTTGAGACAGTGGCTGTATAGCATGACAGTTTAAAAATGTGAAGGATTAAATGGGATACACATGTAAATAAGTATAGCAATGCCAAGTACATTGTAAATAACCAACACTTGTTTTATGTTAGTAAGACAAAATGCAATTGAATTGTAAACACAATTTTATATCTTGCTTCATCACCTAGTGTTATACCATTTACATTTCTCATACTATTACATATTTTCATAAAACATGATTTCAATTAATAATTTTAAAAATATACATGCAGTAAAATTAATTTCTTGTTCTTTACAAAGTTTATATATTTAAAGCATCACCATAGATAGGATATAGGTAATTTCAATACCCAAAAGTATTTCCTCATGCTGCCTTTCTATAACAGAGAATCTTCCCCCTTTTTTAAGTCCTAGAAATTACAGATCTATTATACATCCTTATAGTTTGCCTTTTCACATAAATTTGATGACATATGAATGGAATATCATATAAATGGAATAACAAAGTGTATGATGTTTGTGACTGCCTTCTTTCACTCAGCATAGTTACTTTGCAATCAATCTCTGCTGTCGCATGTGTATTTTGCTCTTTTTGATTTCTGTGTAACATTTGAATATGAGGCATACCACTGTTTATTCACCCATTCACCCATTAAAGAAAGCATGATATTAATAACTATGTTGAGAAATGATTTGTTTAATTTTACACTCTATAAAACATTAGATGCATACTGACAGCTTGTTTGGTCAAAACCTGGATCAATTAAATTTCCACAACCAGTACATGAGCATGCAACTCTCATTCCCTTCCCAACATTGTGTACATTTTCTGTATCATCTTAATTGCATAGGCTTGGCCAGTAACTGCCAGTATCTAGTTTTGTCTGTTTGTTTACATGTGCCACACTTTAATAAACCCTTTGAAAAAATGTACTCATTCATTCTTCACATCAACATCAGGAAAATGTTACTGTTCATAATTATAAGTGAGGAAATCGAAGCACAGAAAGGCTAAGTAAGCTATGCTAGATCACAGTAACGCTTAGTGACAAAGCGCACAAAGGCTGATTCCAGAGTCCAACCTTTAAATCATTGTGACGTGGTCTACTTTTATTACTTTATTTTATGGAACTTTTCTTAATGTTTATGATTTTATTTTCTTCATTTTCTTCTTTCAGTTGTCAATTCATGTTCTTCCCAGAATTTTCCCTTGAGAGTACAGAGTTTGTTTTGATTTAATATAAATCTTTAGATATCAAATATCTCGGCTCCGTTTTCACATTTGCTTCAAGTAATTTTTCTATCTTTCTGCTTATTTTCTTATTTCAAAGTAATTTTATTACAAAAATATTTAATTTAATACAGCTAAACTGATTTAATACTTAAAAATGTTTTACCTACTCCAAGATCAGCTAAATACTTATTCATCTCTTAGATTTTCCCTATTTTAAAATTTACTATTAAAATGTACTGTCTACAATTCTTATAATATAAAAAGTGAATTCATCTTCCTTCAGTTACTAGTGCATACATGAAGAGGGGACTTAAATTTTCTCCCTCTCCACCAAATACATGCTATGTTAGTTTCCTATTGCTGTTGTAGCACATTGCTATAAACATAATGACTTCAAACAACATAAATTTATTCTCTTATAGTTCTGTAAGTCAGAAGTCTGCAATGAGCCTTATTGAGCTAAAAGCAAGGTGGAGAACAAGGTGGAAAATCTGCTTCTTTGATTTGTTCAGTTCCTAGACGTTGCCCACATCCCTTGGTTCTGATCTCTTTCCACCTACAAAGCCAGTAAAGGTCTATGGAGTCTTTCTCACACTACATCATTCTGACACTGATTCTTCTTCTGCCTCTCATTCCACATTTAATTACATTGGGCTCATCAGGATAACCTATTAAGATCAATTGATAGTCAACCTTAACTATCCTTTGCCATTTAGCCTAACATACATACATCTTTTATTTATTTTATTTTATTTTATTTTATTTTATTTTATTTTATTTTATTTTATTTTATTTTATTTTGGTTTTTGCTTGCTAGAGAGAGACAGAGTAAAACAAAGAGAGGGAAAGTGAGAAATCACTCCCCCAGAGAGCAGCAGTCCCTTCTTTACTCTTCTCTCAGGATTTTGGGCATACATACACACACACACACACACACACATCTGGTGCAATTTTCAAGTCGTCAGGTCTGGAACTCCAACTGTGGTTATTTAGAAGGGAGTCCAGTGCCTTAACCACCAAGCCACCTGCTAGCCTCCCCTTTTCCATTCTTTGCTGTGCTTGTTTTTAGATTCATAAGTGTTCAGGACTTTTTTGTCTTTAGAGGATTTTGCCTTAGGGCACGTGCACTCAGTGGAGAGAGAGGGAGACAGAGACAGTAAGAAGGAAAATGAGAAATCACCCGTGGTGGGATGCTATATCCTCCACTCTCCTCCAAGGATCTTGGGCACACATACACACCTGGCATGAGTTTCAAGCCACCAGTCTGGGACTAGAACTGTGATTGGTCATATGAGAATTCACTGACTTAACCACCATGCCATCTGCTGCCCCCTCAGGATTATTTCTGTTATAGTCGTTCTTGATTTTTCTTTGATAAGTTCTTTGTTTTTATATCTGCTTATTGATCTTCTGGGGAATAGTTCTACCAAGGGCTTTCTAGCACCTTTCTCAGGAAAGTGCAAGAAGTTTTCTTGGGTCAGCTCATTTGTAGACTTATTGACATCTCTTACTGTATATTTAGCTTAAGAGCAGACTGATGCACTCATTTCTTAGACCAATCTTTATTTTCTAGCTGGACTATACCCAGTAAAGGAGATTTAATGTCTTCTTTAATGATAATCTTAATTTACAAAGAACGTAACAAATACAATACCAGCATAAACATACATCAAAACTCCAGCTTTGGGACCAGCAGTTGGCATAATAGCTATATCGCTGGTCTCCCACGTAGTCGACCATGGTTCCAGTCCCAGACCCAGTGGCTTAAACTCACACCGGGCGCATGTGTGTACTGCCCAAGATACCAAGAGAAGAATGGAGGAAAAGGTGTGGCCATTCCCCCTGGGGGGTGATTTCTCTCTTTCTGTCTCTCTGTCTCTGTCTTTCCGGTGAGCGCATGCTCCCTATAGCGAAAACCTCTCCAAAACAACAAAACAAAACAAAACAAAACAAAACACAACTCCAGCATGTTCTCATTCCTTCTAAATCATTTATCACTGCAATACCTTGTAAGATACAATGTAGCATGATTATCATCATCCCTTCCTTTGTCTTCATTCCCACATGCCCACCTGATTTTTTGTTTTCCTTAATAATAAACTTTGAAAATGAATACGCAGAAGTGGAGATAAGAACAAAGTAATTGTTTTCTTCAAAACTATACATTTACAGTAAAGAAACTCAAGCTTCTGATTAGTACAGACATAGGGTAATTACCGCACATATCTCCCCATGCAAGGGTTAGATCATGCCTCTTCTTTTTCAAAGTTGTCGGCATTTCTCTACTTCATGCAGTAAAGCATGACGAGTTCATTGAGACTGCTCTTCTTGTTCTTGCTCTTTCAACCATATAGTTAGTGTAAAGTCCTCCTAAAGTACAAAAATGGAGGTTTGGTTTTTATGGTTTTTTGACTTTTATGCTTTTTATTTTTTTGCTTATAGGGGGGTTGTGGGGATTTTTATTGGAGGGAAGGAGACTTTATTTTAGGTTTGGGTGGTGTTATGGGTTCTCTATCTTTGTTATTATATTTTCTGTTAGTTTTTATAAACTTGACATAAACTTTGAGCATAAAGGGAAAGTAAAGGCTTTTGTCATTATCATGAATTTGGCTTGAACTAATACATTTATGCTACAGTCAAGTTCACTATAGATAATTTGTTTATGCATATTGTAATACATATATGTGTTGTGTTTTTGCCATTTTTAAAGGCCTCTGTTTCTTATTGGCTTATAATTTTAAAGGAATGACAGTAACATAGATCTTCAAATAAAATTGAAGATACAAACTAGTCAAGTAGAAAATTACAGTCACAAACTCATGCAGAAAGCCTTAAAAAATTAAATAGGCGTTAGGTTCAGGTAGCTGGGTACCAGAAATTCTTGAGCCTTGTAAAAATTACAGCAATTAAAAAAGCTGTTACTGTCTAAAATAGAATACTGAGCTCTATGGATCACTGGACTAACCCAGGAAAGCTATTATGACTCTGTTATGTAGTTTAAGTGTGGCCTATATAGTGTAGGTTAAATTGTTAAGCAACAGAACTCTAGAAATGAAAGTAACAGCTTTTTAAGCATTTTATAGGACAGAACTCCAGAAATACAAGTAATAGCTTTTTAACCTTAGCTGTTTTGCTTGGGAAAATGTCTCAAAGTGGTACATAAGAAGTAATAATTGAATATTGATCTTATGAGTGAAATTAGGACTCTTCTAAACAGTTAAGTAGAAACTTAAATTTTTTTCTATCTTAAATAGAAATACATTTAATACTCTCTCCCACAACTCAAAAGCAAATTTTAGCAATATTTAAACAAAATCATCTTAGCAGAAGGCATTAATAAAGGGCACTTACTTTACTAGACAGCTGAGTTGACTATGGTTCATAGATATAGATACAATGAAAACTTAGGATGAGTTGACTCCTAAGTTTTAATTGTATCTAAAAGTTCTAACAAGATACAACCTAGATATAGATACAATTAAAACTTAATGACTTGGGACCAGCAAGTGGCGTAGTGGTCAAGGGCGCTGGACACTCCCACATGGCTGACCATGGTTGGAGTCCCAGAACTGATGGCTTGCTTTCTCACTTTCTCTCTCCCTGTCTGTGTCTGTCTCTGGTCAAATTAAAATAAATGAATGAATAAATAAAATAATAGAAACAAGAACAACAACAAAAACTTAATGACTGGAGTGGGCTAGTTTGTAGCGTGGTGGTTAAGGCTCTCAGTTCCACATAGCTGGAATTTGCCAGTTGAATCCCAGATTCTGGCAGTTTGAGAAATGCCAGGCACTTGTTTGTACATGCCCAAAATCCCCAAAGAAGGGAAAAAAATGGAGAATAAGGGATTGTGACATGACTATTCCCCATGGAGGGTACTTTTCACTCTCTCTCTCTCAGGCAACTGTATAGTGACCACTGGCAAAAAAAAAAAAAAAAAAAAAAATGAAATGATTGGTGGAACAGTAGAAATGCAATGAGGATGAACATACTTTCTAAAATAATTATTTAATTTTATTTAGCATCATTATTAATAATGATGACTTTTAATTTGCTACAGGGCACATATGCTCACTAAAGAGTCAGAGAGTTGGGGAGGAGATGTAGTGAAAAAACTAGTTGCCAGGTCCAGGTCTTGAATAGCAACTGGCCATGTGGGAATCTAGCACCTTAACTTCTACAAACTGATCAAGTTGTAGTGGGAGAGTTTCTACTTAACTGTTTATAAGACTCCTCAATTCACCCATGAGATCAATATTCAATTATTACTTCTTATGTACTAGTTTGAGACACTTTCCCAAGCACCTTAACCACTATGCTACCTGCTGTCCCCAAGACAAATAGTATACTTTAAAGATGGAACTGAGAAGGATCAGCTGGTGGCATAGTGGTCTTAACCACTGGACTCCCACATGGCCAACAGTGGTTCAAGTCCCAGACCTGGTTGCTTGAAATTCACACTGAATATACGTGCATGCATTCCCAAGATCCTGAGAGGAGAATGGAGTAGAAGGGATTTCAGTGTGTCCATCCCCCCGAGAGATGATTTCTCACTTTCTGTCTCTCTGTCTCTCCAACAAGCAGAAGTACCCTATAGCAAAAATATCTAAAAAAAAAAAACCAAAACTGCATTTGGCACAAACGTATAGAAGTGTTGACATGTGGATGCGATTGTATTAACAGCTTTAATTTATGGGTTTGTCAAGTCTCTCTCTCTCACACACATCTCTTGCTCTATTATCAAATGTGTATATACATTTATATACTCATAAATAGAAACATGTGTGCTGTATAAATGTGAGTATGTATGTAGAAAAATGTGATGTGTATGCACATATGCGCTCCAAGATATCATTTCATTTTGTTTTACATTCATTTGTATACACAGAATGCTGATTTAAATGGCCTTCGAGCTATTTTAATGGAAAATTGTTAACATCTGTAATTAATCAGCTACTCCTTTGGTATCTTATTTGAGTATCATTGAAAGATTTCAGAAGAGACTTTATTCTTGGAGAACAATTTAGCTTGTTAGATCTTTTTAAAAAAGAATTATTTTATTTAATTTTGTTTGATTATACTTATTCCAAAAAAGCTAACTTGATTCTGTTCAGTCCACTAACATAAATTGTCAGACTTCCTTGACAATTATACATAACATTTCTGAACATATGATATTGTGGATTGGACATTTACAAATACTATGATTAATATAATTAGTATTAAATTGTGTATAATGTTTAATATGTTTTTCAAGTACTTTGCAGCAATTACTCACAATAATTCTATATACCAAATCATTATCATCATCCCAATTTCACAAATTAGTAAATGGCAGTATATGGAGGGTAATTATCCTGGCTAGGGTAGTAGGTAGATTCAAAGTAGGATTGGGACCCAGCTGCTTTTATTTAAATCTTAGCAAGTAACTTGAAATTGTCAAGAATGCTAATTAATGATGTGGAAGTGAAAGCACTAGATCCCATGTGACTGACTGCCTAGTTTGAGTCCTGGACTCTGTCTTGAAAACTTACAAGGCATGTGTGTGAGTGCTCAAAATTCCCAGAGGAGCATGGAGGAGAAGGGATTGCTTCATGGCTATCTCCCTTGGGGAGTGATTTCTCATTTTCCCTCTCTCTATCTCACTCTCTCTCTCTCTTTGGTGAGCGTGCACACCATATGGCAAAAACTGAAAAAATATAAAGGTCAGAAAGATTTTAGTGTTTGTAGAGTGGAATAGTTCTGGGTTCATGTCTTTTGTGTTATTTTAAATTCTATGTATTTTTTTAAAATTATATATTGTGTTTTTATTTTTGTGGCGAGACTTTCGCTATAGGCTCCATGCACTTGCTGAATAGAGACAGAGAGACAGAACACGAGAAATCACCGTGACCCTGGGGGAGATGGACATGCCACAATCCCTTCGCCTCCATTCTCCTTTGGGATTTTGACATAGGGTGGGTGCCACCATGCCCACCTTTGGGATTTTGAGCCTGCATGCACTCAGGCTCAACATGAGTTTCATACTACTAGGTCTGGGACTTGAACCATGATCATCCATGTGGGAGTCCAGTGCCTTAACCACAATACCACCTTCTAGCCCTGTAAATTATGTATTTTTAAATGTGTTAATTCAATTTGAATTTCCTTAATGTACAGCAGAAATTAAATCAGAAATGCACTGTTTAATAGCACTGTTGTCATACAGAACTACATTTGAAAGTTGTAAGAATTAAGAATATAAAGAAAACTGTAATTTATGAATATGAGAAAATGTTTAGATACATATTTCAAATAAAAGAAAAACAGCAAGGTTTAACAGGTCATATATAAACATACTCAAGAGGAACAGAAAATTGATTTCATGAACTGAATTGATAATTGATCAATCGAAATTATTTTGATTACTATTATCATATAAACTTAATGACGATATTTTTATTGTAATGCAGAAAATATTTTAGTATTGTAATGCAAAAAATATTTTAGTACGAATAGCTCAATAAAAACATATAAATTATGGAGTATGAAAGAAAGTAATTACTAGTGAAGAAGCAGAAACTCTGAGGACAAAATTGTATTAGTAAAATGCCACTGAATATCAAGAGTTCATTATGTCTACTATGGTGTTAATAGAAAACTAACTTTAGTATTTCCCTTGAGCCAAATAAATGACTTACCCAAAATATTTTTTTCACTTTCTTTGTCTGCTTTTCAAACCACATATAGGAAATTATGTGAGTGATCTGTGCAGTGAGCCAGCCCCATAGTCTCGTGATTAATGAAGCTCAATCCCATATGGCTGGCCAAATTGGTTTTGTTTTGCGTTTTATTCATACATTCAATCACTATACATCATTACAGCTTGTGCAGTGAATTTACCCAACATGAATATACTTCACATCAGTCCAGATGAAGATACTATACACATGATTAATTACAGATAATCATCCACTCTGTGTCCCATAAATGTCTTGCCCCTCCATTTTGAGTCCCAGTTCTGGCTGCTTGAAAAACACACTGGACACATATGCATGCATGCCCAAAATCTGGATAGGATGGAGAACCAGAGGAAAAGGGATTGTGGTGTGACCATGCCCCACTGGGGAGTGCATTCTCTCTCTCTCTTTCTCTCTCTCTCTGTTCTGCTATGGTGAGCACAAATATCCTCTAGCAATTAAAAAGAACAGTAATCAGGGGAGGAAAAATCATAGATGTTGCTTTTAGTACAATACAAGATAATTTGTAATTTCAGAGAGCTTAAAGAGTGGCAGTGATTCTGTGTCAAAACGAGACCCCAAGAGACCAGCAGTTGGTGTAATGGCTATGTCGCTGGACTCCCATGTAGTTGACTGCGGTTCATGTCCCAGACTCCATGGCTTAAACTCATGCCGGGCGCGCGTGTGTGTGTGCCCAAGATCCCGAGAGGAGAATGGAGCAGAAGGGATTGCAGCATGGCCATCCCCGTGGGGGGTGATTTCTCATTTTCTGTCTCTCTGTCTCTCTTCTTTGTCTTTCTGGTGAGCACACGCACCCTATAGAAAAACCTCTCAAAAAAACCCCAAAAAACAAAAACAAACAAACAAACAAACAAAACAAGACCCCAATAATTTGACTAGAGAAGGTTAGTCCCTGAAAATAGACAACTAACTGTGGTTTTTAATTTTTACACCATCATTTTCGAGTTGTGAGAACTCAGACAAGTTACTTAATCATACACATCTTTAGTTTTCTTATTTATAAACTTAAGATAATAATAACTTCTTTTAAAAAGTGTCTTGATTTTATATAAGACACAGAGCATGTGTTAACGTGCAAGACAGAGAAAGAGAGACAGGGACAGGCATACTTAACAAGATCTTATCACACCATGATCCTCTTTCCCCATCTTTCAGCTCACCAAGATCTAGACTCACATATAATCAAGTCAACTTGGGATCCAAATCCACAGTAGGCCATGTGGCTTCCAAAACTGCAGTTTAGTATACTACCACCAATGCCACCTGTGGTGGACCAATAATATCTTCTTTATAAGGTTGAGGTGAGAATTTAATTTAACCGTATATAAAAAAATATTTTGTTTTTGAGAGGTTTTTGCTTTAGGGCATGTACGCTTGCCAGAAAGACAGAGACAGAGAGACAGAAAGTGAGAAATCATGTCCCAGGGTGATGGCCACGCCACAATCCTTTTTCCTCCATAGATTATAGAATTAGTATGCCTGTAATTACTATTATAATTTCATTTTTCTTTGCTTATAACTAAAATTCCAATGTTTCCAACCTGGATGACATCTCAGGGTTATCTACTTCCATTGTCTCATAACCGAAGGAATCTTCCCTATAATAAGATTAGCGGGTGGCATTTTGAAATAAAATATTGATTTTTTTTAAAACCATCCTTGTCAAATTTTATTTTGTGTATTTTCTTTTAAGGTTGATTACTCTTTTCCTCATGTCCAGAAATGACTAAATGTGGAATTTAACATAAGCGGAAGAAAATTAAAATGTGATTGACAAGTAGAAATTAAAATCAGCTCTAATGTAAATCTATTACATAAAATGACAAAAATTTCATTTTAAAGATTCACTTATTCTATTTTTGTCTTTAAGCCAATGATTAAACATAAGCTTCTGTCTTTAAATTATCTTCCAAATCATGGTTTACATTTTCTAATGTCTCCATAAAATTCTTTGTACCTGCCCCATTTCTCTTTTGTATGTCAAGGATACCATTCTTTGGTATTTTGGCAACATGACCACATTACTCTAACTCACACTTCAACAAATACAGAGATACAGTGAATGTAATCTGATACCCATGAATCCTTGATGAAACTTTCCTCTTGAGATGATCTGTAATTCAATGGATTACTCAGTGTCATGCATGCTGTTATTCGGGTATTGGTTTGAATGCCAGGAGTCACAATGTTTCTGTATTACTGTGTGTGTGTGTGTGTGTGTGTGTGTGTGTGTGTGTTTTGTTGTTGTTGTTGTTGTTGTTTTAATGACCTCTAAGGATTTATAGGAAATACCATAGAGAATTTGGAAAGTAAGCCAGATTTCCAGGATAAGCAAGTAGGTGCTGGATCCCACATAGCCTACTCCATGGTCTGAGTCCCAGAAAATCTCACCATGCATGTGTGTGTGCTTACCTAAAATCTTGAGAGGGAAATGGAGCAGAAATTGTTATCCCGCCAAGGGTAATTTTTCACTTTCCCTTTCTCTTTGCATCTCTCCCTGGTAAGCACAAACTCACAACTTCTATGAAAAGGAAAACAAAGAAACACTCAAAAAATAATAATCTGTCACTCTAAATTTTTGCTAGGGGGCATGCACACTCAGTGGAGAGAGACAAAGTAAGGAAAGTGAGAAAGAATCCCCCAGGGTGGATGCATGCAGCATGCACACAGCTTTTTGTTTATTTGTTGGCTTTTTTAGAGTGTTTTGCTATAGGGTGCATATATGTTCACTGGAGAGCAGGGAGAAAGAAAGTGAGCAATCATTCCCCAAGAGGGATGACCATGCCACAATCTCTTCTCCATTCTCCTCTAGAGATTTTGGGCATGCACACACTCATGTTCATCGTGAGTTTTAGGCCACCAGGTCAGTCATATGAAAGTGAAGTGCCTTAACCACTACATTGCTGACCCCAAACACACGAGTGGTTTTTTAAAAGCAGTTATTTATTTACTTATTTTTCTTTTATTATTATTATTTACATTGTTGCTATAAATAATTTAGATTGTAAATAGCTTTACTTTATCCAGCATGATATACACCTCAGTCTAGCCCAGTTGAGAATACTATACACATTCTCATCAACAGATAATAAACCATATCTGTGTCCCACAAATGTATTACCTCTCTATTTTTTCCCCAAATTTCCTTTCCTATACTCTTCCCCTTCCACGCTCACCTTCCACTTTGTCTCTAGTGTCCATAACAATTTTTAATGCTTTTATGTCCCCCAGACTTTCTCTACCATAGAGTGCAGTCAGTATGTGTTAAGTGGAGACATACTATGTCTCTCTTTCGTAGCCTCACTCAGCAACAAATGTACCATATTCGTCCAGTTTCTATCAAATTCCAGGGCCTTGTTTATTCTTTTTATGGCTAAATAGTATTCCATGGAGTATATTTGCCACAATTTTTCAATCCATTCATCTGTTTGTGGCCATTTGGGTTGGTACCATGTCTTTGCAATCGTGGGCAATGCTGCAATGAATATAGTTGTGCAAGCACTTTTTCGACTGTCTCCTGTCTTTTGGGTAAATACTCAGGAGTGGAATTGCTGGATCATGTGGTAGTTATATTTAAAGGTCTTTGAGGAACCTCCATATTGTTCTCCACAGTGGCTGGACCAGTTTACATTCCCACCAACAATGTGGGAGTGTTCCCCTTTTACCACATCCCCTCCAGCACTTACCATTTTTGTTTTTCTAATCTTTGCCATTCTGACTGGGGTTATATGGTATCTCATTGTGGTTTTGATCTGCATCTCACTTACAGTGAGGGATGTTGAGCATTTTTTCATATGTTTTTTGGCTGTTAGTATTGTCCTCTTTAGAGAGTTGTTCATTCAGCTCATTTTCCCATCTTTTAATTGGGTTAAACATTTTCTTCCAGGTAAGCTGCTTAAGTACCCTGTGTATTCTGATTTTTAGTCCCTTGTCTGAGGCACAGTTAACAAAAATGCTCTCCCATTCCAAGGGTTTTCGATTCACACTAATTACAGTGTCCTTTGCTGTGCAGAACCTCCTTAATCTGATGTAATCCCATCTGTCTATTTTGGGGATTATTCCCTGCACTTTGCGGGTCTTGCTTAAGTCTTTGCCTTCTCCAATGTCTCCCAGAGTTTCCCCAGTGTTTTCTAGCAGTAGTTTTATAGTTTGTGGTCTTAGGTTTAGATCTTTGATCCACTTTGAGTTGATATTTGTTAATGAGGACAGATAGGGTCCACACTTTAACTATGTTGTCAATTATGTGGGATCCAGCTACCTTAACTACCAAGCTATCAGCTGACCCCCATAATCTCTAAAAATATTGGTTTATATTATTTCAGTCTTTCTCTCTAAATATAGCTACATACACAATTTGATATATGTATTCACTTGCTTTACAAACTGAAAGTCACACTGTACACAGCATGTTACTTTGAAATGTCCTCTTATATACATTAAGGTATAAGAGTACAGGCTCTGGATTAGGTTCCTTCACTTAATAGCTTTATGAACTTAGTCATGTCATATAATAAACTCTCTCTCTGTACATCACTGTTTTCATCTGTAAAATGGGAAAAATAATAGTAATACCTATCTCCTCATGCATTCATTAGGATTAAATTAGTTAACCTATTTGAGATATTTCTAATATTGCCTAGCATATATAATGTCTGAAGAAGTGTAAGCTGTCATATGCATGACTACATTACCACGTCAAATTTTTATTCTTACAACATAATATATTTTCAAAGCAACATAATGCTCATATCAGTATAATCAATGTATCTTAGCCAATCCCTGATCATTAGGGATTTCTAATAGTTATATTTTTCACTACTGTATTATTATGATGAACATCCTCACATCTAAATATTTCTTTTTACACCATATATTGACACAAATATCTTTGGATTTCACCTAAAATGGCTAGGTCTCTGCTTGTTTACTCTATAGGTAGTCCACTAGTTCCAAATATCACCTATGAAAAAGAGATCCTGTCATCTTTTCAATGTCTTCCTTATAAATATGGACAGGCAAATGAGGTAGGGAGATATTATTATTAATTTAGATATAGCTGGTATTAAGATATTGGCTCTTGCTAGTTGATGTCAAGTTTTGCATATGTATTCAAATCTTTATCCATGCCCTGAAGATTTTCTTTTATAGGTCATCTCATTTCTTATTAAGTATATTTCTAACATTTTCAGAAAAGCTGTTTTTATTGTGCTTCAGTCTTTATTTTTGGCTTCCTGTGGCAAATACATTGAAGCCTACTATGAATTGTTTTGGGTACTCATCCAGATTTTTCCTGAATTTAGGGAGTACAAATCTAATTATAATGTTACCAATAATATAAACATTTGTAATGGAAGACAATTATGAGAAACTTCAAACTAGTTTAAAAATAATGAAGCATTTGCAAGTATGAAACCATTATCTATAGTCCTAGTCCACTATGTATGCATGATTGTATATTTGAATCAATAATGCAAAAATATTGAATCTTTATAAATTAGATTTAATATGTCATAATTTATCATGTAACAAATCACATACATTTTCCCTTTTTGTAGTCTCTGCCTTAATTTTATAATATCAAATAAAAAGATAAAAGTGCTTTGATTATCCATCCCATTTTATCAGTGAATTGGTGGTATGGCAGTAAAGGTGACTAGATCTCACATGGCCAACTTGCAGTTCAAGTTCCTGACTTGGCTACTTGAAAAACATGCCAAACGCATGTGTCTGCATGTCTAAAATTCCTAAGAGAAGAACGGGAGAGAAGTGAAGAGAAAGAAGAGAAGAGAAGTGAAGAGAAGAGGAGAAAAGATAAGAGAAAAGTGAGAGAAGAGAAGAGAGAAGAGAAGAGAAGAAAAGAGAGGGAAGAGAAGAGAGAAAAGAGAAGAGAGAGAAAAGAAGAGGGTTGTTTTCTCACTTTCTTTCACTTTCTCAAAAAAGAAAAGAAACTTGCCCAAGGCTATAAATACATTTGCTGTCAGGCAGTGTGTGATTCTTGATCATAAGACCAGTGCTCTTTCCAGAACATCTCCAAAGAACTCACAGTTTGTATGTTTTCAAGTCATATTACATTAATATGAAAGCTGGCAATTAATTTTGCAAAATGTCATATTAATCAAATCTTCATCACAAATCTAAGCAAGGCTTTGGAAATATTGTGGGTGAATAACTTGAGAAGGATTTTTTTTTTTTAATTAACGGAAGTATTTGACATTAGGGGAAAAAAATGTTAACTGTTACAGAGTCCTCTAACAATTTCTGAAGAAAATCCCAAATTATTTTATGTTCTAAGAATCACATGGGGAAAAAGAATGTCTTTATACTTAACACTTTCTACTGAGCTATTGTTATGACTTGAATTTTCTAAACTATATAAATTATACTGAATCCTCTGTGGGAGGTGTTCATTAATGAAAAATTACAAAGAAACTCTCAGAAATTATAAGTTGCAACTACATAAAAACAGTTCCTAATGAGTTCGACATAATCAGTGAGTGTGTAATGAATATACCACAGTACAAATCAAGATGATTGGGCACTTTAAGGAGATTATACTTGACAACTATATAAATGTGTTTTTTCAAAGGTAATCACACTTTCTTAAAATTTAAATAAGTAGGAAAATGTTCAATCGTTAGCCTAAATGAAGCAAAATGTACTTATGTAACAAGCGTATATTTGCTGGATTAGAAAAAGAAACAAAATGGGTAGACCAGGGAAATTTAGATCAGAATTTTCTATTAAGCCAACTTACATTAAAAAAAAAACAACTTGAAATTAATTGATTCATATCCAGCATCTATTAATACTATGTGCAAGAATATCAAATTAACATTTATTTCCTATTAAATATCTACCACGTGCTAGAAGCTTCATTATTAGTACTAGAATTAGCATGAGTACTTTTTAATCCTCACAACTCTTGAGATAGGTAGCATTCTCTTGACTGTAAATTTGTCTGAGAAACTGAGACACAAGGAGATGAGGAATCAAGGTTTTTTCAACCTTCAAGGCTCTCATACACACCATGTAGCAATATTTTAATTTTGAGTTTACAAATGGTGAACTTATAGCCCAGAGAGGATATATAACCTGCAAAAGATTATATAGGTGGTAAATTGTTTGAATCCAATTTAAATTTAAAATGCATCAAAGTCACCTAACTGCAAAAGAGATCATTAAAATAGAGACTGCTGCTGGGACCAACAGATGGTGTAGATTATGTTGCTGGACTCCTACGTAGTCGACTGAGGTTCGAGTCCCAGACCTGGCGGCTTGGAATTCATGCCGGGTACATGTGCATGCATGCCCGAAATCCCAAGAGGAGAATTGAGGAGCAGGGTTTGCAGAATGGCCATCATGTCTGGGAGGTGATTTCTTAGTTTCTGTCTCTCTGTCTCTTTGGCCAGCGCACATGCCCTATAGCAAAAATCTCTCTCTCAAAAAAAATAAATAAATAAAATAAAACAGACTAATGGATTCTAACCCTAGAATTTTTAAATCAGCAGGACTGAGGTGAGATTGAAATTTGCATTTTTAAAAAGTTCCTAGGTGATATTCCTGCTTATATTCTAAGGAATACCTTTTGGGACCGTTCTGAGAATAGTAGCTAAGAACGATAGAATCAAAGAGAATTTCAGTTGAACAAAGGGATTAGAAGGAGGAAAGGTATTGTCAGAAACATAATGGTGAATTTTTCTTTCTTTTTTGGGGAGGGGGTTTAGATTTTTAGGTTTTTGCAATAGCCTGTGTGTGCTTGACAGGAGAAAGAGAGATAGACAGAGGGAAAGTGAGAAATCACCCCCTAGGGGAGATGGCCATGCTGCAATCCATTCTTCTCTGTTTTCTTCTCAGGACTTAAGGACATGTACACACATGTACCTGATGTGATTTTTCAAGCCACTGAACCAAAACTTGAACTGTGATCAGTCAATTGGGAATCTAGCCACCATAACCACTATGCCTCCTGCTAGCCCATTATAATAGTCACTTCTAAGTTTGATGTGAAAGACGGAAAAGAGCCACAGATGGTGTCTTAGTGTCTTAGTCCTTATTGTATTGCTAAGCAGAAATAACTGAAACTGGGTGGTTTATAAAGACTAGAAGTTTATGTGGCTCATAATTATGGTCGTTGTCAAGTCCAACATACAAAACCAGAATCTGACAGGCCTCTTCTGGATCACAGATTGGATAGAAGAAAGGTCAGTGGACACATACAGAGAGACAGAGACCTGAAGGCATCTCTTACTTTTATAACAACCCACTCCGGCAAGAACTAAAGCCTTCCAGTGAGAATAAAAATTTACTCCTCTTTTGAAATAGCATTAATCCATTCATGAGGGTGGTAACCCCATGATCAAAACACTAAACACCCGGCTTCATGGCTTAAAGATCTCAGTGCCTCTTGGGACCAGCAGTTAGCATAATGGCTATGTCACTGGACTCCCATGTAGTCGACTGTGGTTCAAGTCCCGGACCTGGTGGCTTAAACTCATGCTGGGTGCGTGTGCGTGTGTGCCCAAGGTCCTGAGAGGAGAATGGAGGAGAAGGGATTGCAGCATGGCCATCCCCCCTGGGGGGGGTGGTGATTTCTCGCTTTCTGTCTTTATGTCTCTCTCTGTCTCTCTGGCGAGCACACATGCCCTATAGCAAAAACCTCTCCAAAAAAAAAAAAATCTCAGCGCCTCTTACTGCCATTACATTGGGGACCAAACTCCAATACATGAACTCTGGATGACAAACAGTTGATATTATCCAAACCATAACATACGGTGTTTTAAGGGTTTTAAGGATCAGTAGATGGCATAACCATTACATCATTGGACTCCCATGAAGGTAACTGGGGTTCATGTCCCAGAACCGGTGGCTTAAAAACTCACACCAGACACAGGTGTGCACATGCCCAAAATCCCAAAAGGAGATGGAGAAGGGTTGTACCATGGACATCCCCCTGGGGGGGGATTTCTTGCTTTATCTCTGTCTATCTGTCCCTATCTCTCTGAGTGCATGCACCCTATAGCAAAAATCTCTCTCTAAAAAATAAGTGTTTTGTCACGAGCCTGACTGGATTTGAAAGAATGAGGTAAGACTGCCTATTTCCTTTAACTTTCTGTTTGCTGTATCAGAAACACTATAATGTATTCAGAATAGAACTATTTTATATGTTTTCTTAATTACTCTTTTTGTTTTCATTCTGCATATCTTATTTTTAGCAATAGAGAGCAATGCCAGTGAACTCCTTCAGGAAATCTCCCTTTTCCCCCCTTTTTTCTTTTCATTTCTTTTTGTTGTTGTTTTTTTAACCAACCTCATTTTAAGTGACAGACAGAGATTTTTTCCTCTCCCCTTAATGGTAGAAGGATCAGATAAATTGGATTTGAGATGTTTAATTAAGTCAGTTCACAGACAAATGGACTTGATGAGTGACAGGTTAGTGTGGTGCAGTCCACAAGGAACAACAGCAATTAGAATAAACCTGGGACGTAAGATTAAGATTTTTTTCACGGTCAAGCCACAGAACTCATTTGGAAAAGAACTAACAGGATTCAGACAAAGAATCAATAATGAAACCCACTACTGGACATGCAAACAATACAAGAATGCCTATGAAATCTAGTCAGTGCCTATTGCCAAATGAAGATGGGAATAAATTGTGGCATGAAAATATTTTATAAATATGCATACATCTGTATCTCATTATTTCCTTTAAATACCTTTAATTATTGAGAGAAAAATATTTTAGACTGAATAAAGGAAGTGATGTACATCTTTACTCAATGTCAGGAATAT
>NW_006203847.1:932033-936407 GCF_000334495.1 Tupaia belangeri chinensis
ACAATTAAAAAGAAAAGAATATAAAAAATAAGAAAAATAAAATAGTATCTAAGATAGGAGTTCTTAACCATTTTTATACTGTGGCAATCTGGTTAAGCACATGAATTCTTTTTCACACTAATGCTTTAAATGTATTAATCAAAATTCCTTTTCACACTAATGCTTTCAATGTATTACTCAAAATAGATAGGATTTCAAAGAAAAATATATTGAATTATTTTCTAAATACTAAAAATTAATTTAATATACAGCAATATATCCATGTTTTGTTGCATCAATAACAAAATCATATATGTGTGTGTGTGTGTATATATATATATATATAAGTAAATTAGAAATAATTTTTAATGTTTTAGATTGAAGGCACTTCCTTCTTAATTTGAATAAGACCATTAACCTACAGAGTGAAATACATTATATTGGATATTCAATCAATTTTTTTTTTGAGAGGTTTTTGCTATAGGGCTTGTGCGCTCGCCAGACAGACAGAAAGAGGCATAGAGACAGAAAGCGAGAAATCACCACCCAGGGGGGATGGTCACGCCTCAATCCCTTCTCCTCCATTCTCCTCTCGGGATCTTGGGCACACGCGTCCAGTGTGAGTTTTAAGCCACCGGGTCCAGGATGCGACATGAACCACAGTCGACTACATGGGAGTCCAGCAACATAGCCATTATGCTAACTGCTGGTTCCCTCAATTTTTGTTTTTTATTTTCACTTATATTTTTACTTTGATGATTATAAGAGCAGAAAACATCTATTTGTAAAGATATATTATTGAAAATGAAATTAAAGCTTCTAGAGCTCCTTTTTAAAATGCAAGAATAGAATTCTCACCGTGAACACTAGAATTATCCAAAGCTTTTTTTTAGTTAAACTCCAATTGTAGTAAATTCTTTCATTCTAACATCAATGAGCTCAACTCTGGCTAGTTCAACATGTTTGATACAGCTTATATCACAAGGAAGGATTGTGAATCCATAATTCATCTTCAATGCTATCACTGTAGAAATATGTGTTTGCAAGTATCTGTAGGCGTCTTTTCAAATACATTGACAGCAAATTTTCTGTTTCCACTGAAATTTGGTAAAACATTTCCCCAAGTAGTTAAATTTCATGAGAACGCTGGTCGCTTCTCCCTTGTTCCTATTGGCAGCTTAGCTAAGATAGCTTGGAATTTTTTAGAAGCCTCAAGTGAGTTCACTAATCCTTTCACTAAAAGTATCAACATTTTGCCTAATTAATTAAAACCCTATAATACGGGAACCAGCAGTTAGCGTAATGGCTATGTCACTGGACTCCCACGTAGTCGACCGCGGTTCGCGTCTCGGACCGGTGGCTTAAATCTCACGCCGGGCACGTGTGCGTGCGTGCCCAAGATCCCGAGAGGAGAATGGAGGAGAAGGGATTGCGGCGTGACCATCCCCCCTGGGGGGTGATTTCTCGCTTTCTGTCTCTCTGTCTCTCTCTGTCTGTCTGGCGAGTGCACGCGCCCTATAGCGAAAACCTCTCCAAACAAACAAACAAACAAACAAACAAACAAAAAACCAACCAAACAAACAAACAAACAAAACCCCTATAATACTCATTGCCTAGATCAAGTATCTCATCAGGGATTGGAAAAAGGCTATTTTTCTCATTCTAATATTTCTTTTGTATTCATTAGTTGGAATTATTCTATATGAACTTCCACTCATTAACTGTCTGATTACCTTACATATAAAAAAGGCAAAATAAATAATTGTTTATTTATCTCTTTCTTTTAGAGGTTTTCACCCTAGTGTGTGTGTACTCACTCACTGGAGAGAGAGAGACAGAGACAATGAGAAGGAAAGTGCAATCCCTTCTCCTCCATTTTCCTCCTGAGAACTTGGGCATGCATGCACACATTCCTGGCATGATTTTCAAACAACCAGGTCCAGAACTTGAGCTGCAGTTGGTCATGTGGAAGTTCAGCAACATAACCACTACACCATCTGCTGGGCCCCTGGTTATTTCTCTTTAGAGTTATGTGTTGGTATGTTAGCAGCCTCTAATGATTATGTAAGATTTTTGTTTTTAAAATTATTATAAACTTTTAGAATTTAAAAATATAATTTATGTGCTTCAACCCATTGTAGTCATTATTTTGTTTTCTTGCTCAAATTGTGTCATATTTTGGAGACAGTGGGAGTCTTATAGAAGTGGCTCTTGTGTTCTTTTGGCTTGACATCATTACTATTTAATAATTTTCTTGCTTTTTAGCACAGTATTATTACCCAGAATCATCATTACAATGTTCTTGCCTCAGACATGAAATTAACAGTTTCTCCAAGTAACTCTAGCTTTATTTAATGAGAAATGGTATTTAGAAATCACATCTGGGGGGGGGATGTGCTCAGTATTATTGAGTTGGAATTTTTTTCTATAATTTCTAAGTCAGCACAGTTAAACTATTTGATAATTTAAAAAATTAAGAAATAAATGGTGAATTCTGTTATTTCCTTATGACAGGATTAAAGGGTTTTATGTTTCTTAGATTTCACATCTTTGTTTTTTTTCTCTTATACTGAAAATATTTGCTCTCTATGATAGTAACATAACTATTTGGGGCCATCAGGTGGCATGGTGGATGGAATACTGGACTCCTATGTTGTCACAGTGGTTCAAGTCCTGGACCTAGTGGCTTGAAACTCATGCACAAAATACCAAGAGGAGAATGGAAGAGAAGGGATTGATGCATGGCCATACCAGCTGGGAAGTGATTTCTTGCTTTCTGTTTCTCTGTCTCTCTGTGTCTCTCTGGCGATTGCACACAACACTCAAAAATCTCAAAAAGAAGAGCATAACTAGTTATATGATTTACTATATAATAAATTGGTAATAGATTCAAAATAACAATGCTGTTAATTATACTAGAGGTTATTAAATGTAGCTTGCCATTAATAGGCTATATTAGAATATAAAAAACAAATAGCATGCTTTAAAGTTTTAAAACAATTCTTCTCTATACAGCTATACAAATATCTTAATATACAGTTGAAATGATCTGTTTCACTATGTTTTCATTTTTTTATTTTCTTATTTTGAGAGAGAGATTTTTGCTATAGAGCACATGTGCTCGCCAGAGAGACAGAGAGACAGAAAGCGAGAAATCACCCCTGGGGGGATGGCCATGCCACAGTCCCTTCTCCTTCATTCTCTTCTCTGGATTTTGGGCACATACACACATGTGCCTGGCATGAAATTTTAGCCTCTGGGTCCAGGATTTGAACCATGGTTGACCACATGGGAGTCCCATGCCCTAACCACTATGCCCCTGTTTTCTATTTTTTAAAAGTTTACTGAGACAGAGCAAGAGAGGCACCCTTGGAAGGGTCTTAAGCCTACAGTCCTCCCTCCACCAGTGCAGACAAAGATCACAGGTACACTTCTGGGCATACCCAACCTGTTCAGGTAGACCTGTAACACAAACCTGGAGTCTTCCCACAGGCCTCCAGAATTGCACAGCAGTGCCTATGTTGTCTGTGCCACTGTGGCTGGGCTTCTTCAATTTTTAAAGTTTGCTTTTTTTCCCTCTCTCCTATTTAACTGTGATATCAATTATTAAAAGTTTTAGTGGACCTCAAAGTCAACATTTTCAAAAAAGATATATTGACTTTGTTTTTCCTCCCTATAAAAGTCATTTTTATTAGTGATAGTTTAATCACTACATTGTGTTCTTTTTCATGAACAATGTTATATCTATAGCTTTTTCATGAAACCTAAATATGATTACCTAACAATATATAGAAACCTCCTTTTGCCCTTTGACAGCTTCAGGGTATTTTTAAAAGTTTATTATCTATTTCTACCACAAGGGAGAGAGATAGATGTGGTGGGAGTACACCTCTGACAGGGTTTCAATGCCGTGATCTACCTCCAGCCTCTGTTGCCCCAGATCATGGGCACATGTGTGCCCAGTGTACTAAGGAATACCTTCAGATGCAAACTTACAATTTTCTAACGTAGTTCAGCTTTGTAGAGTGTTGCATTTTACAGCTGAGCCACTCTTTGGTCCCTACTGTGTGGATTTATTATAATTTTTTAACCTAAGTTTTATGTGAGAACACTTGGATTATTTTCATGCCTTTGCAATTAACAATAGTGCTGTGATCAATATATGTGCTCATATATTTTTAGTGCTTTGTGCTAAAGTAACTTTGGTAAGGATTTCCAGAAGTAGGATTATTAGGTTACAGAATAAATGCATATGCATTTTGTTAATTGCAGCCGATTTTTTTTTCTATAGGAGTTTATAACATTTTTCATCCTTAATGGCAATATACATGAGTATGTTGTGTATCTCCAACAAACTGTTTTGTTTTTTTGGGAGAAGTTGTTTTTTTTTTTTTA
>NW_006203847.1:936488-959889 GCF_000334495.1 Tupaia belangeri chinensis
CGCACCGTGGTTTACTACAGGGAAAACCAGCAACATAGCCATTACGCTAACTGCTGATCCCTCCAACAAACTGTTTTTTAAACACTATTATTTTTGTTTGAAACCAGCAGATGGCATAATGGTTACATGGCTGGACTCCCACGTATTCGACTGCAGTTCCAGTCCCAGACCCAGCAACTTAAAAGTCATGTCATGTTCATGTGCGTGCATGCTGAAGATCCTGAGAGGAGGATGGAAGAAAAGGGACTGTGGTGTGATCATCCCTCCTGGGGGGTGATTTTTTGCTTCCTGTCTCTGTCTCGCTCTGTCTTTCTGGTGAGCCCATGTACCCTATAGTAAAAAAACTCTCTTTAAAAAAAAAAAAACTACTAGTTTTGGTGATCTGATAACCTAATGAATTGTTATCAGTGCAGGTTTTATTTGCCTTTTTCATATCGGGAATGCTGCCTGTCATTTATTTCATATGTTTTAGAAATTTAGATATTTTGTTTATCTGTTCATTTTTTAAAAAAATATTTTTTATTTAATTTTATTTGTTATTATTATTTTATGTTTTAATTTGACCAGAGAGAGAGAGAGAGAGAAAGAGAAAGAGAAAGAGAAAGAGAAAGTGAGAAAACAAGCCACCAGTTTCTGGACTTTAACTGTGGTCAGCCATGTGGGAATCCAGTGCCTTAACCACCACGCCATGTGCTGGCCCCTCTGTTCATATCTTTTGGCAAAACTTGTCTTTTTGATTGCCAGAGGGTGTGTGCACTAGCAGAAAGAGAAAGAAAATGATAAAGCATCCCTCAGTGAGGTGTGATCATGCCACAGTCCTCCTTCCTCTGTTTGTTCATCCTGTTAGGATCTGGGACATGCATGCACACACGCTCAGCATATTTTTCAAGCTGCTGTGGCAGGGATTTGAGCCATGATAGGCCACGTGGGATCTGGCTTCCTTAACCGCTGTGCAACAAGACCAACCCTCTTTTGTCAATTTTTCTATCAAGTTTTGATCATTTACTTTGGGGAGATTTTTATACATAAGAATTTTAGCATTTTGTCTCTGATCTTAAGTTTATCAGTAATTTCCCCTGCCATTCATTTGTTTTATCATTGCTTATAGCATTTTGGCCATGCAAACTATATAAAAGTGTTTTGTAAATAACATGTCAATATTTTGCCTTATTATTTCTGGATTTGGGTTTATTTCAAAGCTTAGAAGATCTCTTGGTTATAATGGAATTTATTGCTCTTCTAACATTTGTATATTTTCCTATTTTACTTTTTGATCTCTGACTCATTTGGAATTTACATTAGTGCTTGATGTGAAGAATTTATCAATACCTAGTTTGTTGTTGTTGTTGTTGTTGTTAGAGGGCATGTATGCTTTCCAGAGAGAGACAGAGAGAGGGAGAGGAAAAAGAAACCCCCATGGGGAATGGTCACATTGCAATCCCTTCAGCTGCATTTCTCCTTCTCTTTGGGATTTTGGGTGTGCATGCACATGTGCCCAGTGTGTTTGTCAAGCTGCTGGGTTGGCAACATGGGACTCAGCTGCCTTAACTGCCAAGCCACAGAGTTGATCAAACTTAGTTTCATATTATTTCCTATGACTATCTAGTTTTTAAAATATCACTTATTGAAATGCCTCTCTTTTTTTCCACAGATCAGTGATTTTTATCTTCATCATTCATTGAATTTCCATGTGAGTTTGAGCCAATTGGGGAATTAAAAAAATTCTGTTTCATTAATTTGTCTATTCAATTTACCAATAGTACATTATTTTAAAAGTGGTTTTTACAATACTTTAACACTCTACTAAGGTTAGTCCACCCTCATTGTTCTTCTCTATTGCAGTTTTTATGCTATTCTTTCTGGTTCAGTTTTCCAATTGAAAGTCTTTCTTTTATTTTTTTGGAAGAGATTTTTGCTTTAGGGCATGTATACTGTTCAGAGAGAGAGAGAGAGACAGAGACAGAGACAGTGAAAGGGAATGTGAGAAATCACCCCCCCCCAGGAGAGGAGGGATGGCCATGATGTATTCCCTTCTTCCTCATTCTCCTACCAGAGTCTTGGGCATGCACACACACATGCCAGGCGTGGTTTTCAAGCCACTGGGTTGGGGACTTGAACCGTGGTCAGCCATGTAACCACACCAGTGATGTAACAACTGCACCATCTGTGGACCCTCCAAGAGAACTTCTCAATCAATTTTCTAGCTGATAATATTTTTAGCTGGGTTCACATTAAATTTATTTCTCTTCTGATCACTTCAGTTCTCTTAGTAAAGTAGAATGAAATATCATCAACCAAGGGGGAGGATGGGGAAGGAGACACTGGGATCTCAGGAGATAGGAAGTAGTTATCTAGGAGAAAGGAGTACTGTCAGTACAAGGCAGCATTAAGGGCCCATTTGAAATTTGCGGTGTTAGATTTAGAGATTAGATCAGTTTGTGCAGTTGTGTTTTTCTCCAGTCACATTCAGCTGCATGGGTGCTGATGTGTGATAAACAGATACGTAGGTTTGGTTTGGCTGATTGAATTTAGGGAAACAGAGGGAAACGGAAGATGTGAGTTTAAAAAAATGTAAAAAATAACTATGGACTTTAATTTTAATAAAGAAAGAGAAGGGGATAAAGGACATATCAACAAGTTTTAGGTCATTGGTAGCTTTGGTATATGAGAGGAAATGAACTCAAGATATTGGTATAAATTATAGTAATTAAACATTTGGTCACAGTCATGGTGACACAGGTACAGTGCACCACACAGTGATGCTGGTAGAGCAACATGGAAGACCACAGCTCAGATCCCAGGTCGATCTGAAACATACTGAGTGTGTGTGTATGCACCCATGATTCTGGCTGGCAGTAGCCCGGAGTTTGGGGGGGGGATTGTCACAGTATGATGAGACTCTGTGCAGGGTACCTCTTTCTTTCTCTCTATCTCCTCTCTTGAGAAGTAAAATAAACTTTGAAAATATAAGAATTATGATATTTAACTAGTGAAAAAGAAAAAAGCAAAAGGGGAAAAATTAAACTAATAAAAAATACTGTCCCTATAAAATATATCCCACAAATCATGAAGAAGTGAGCACCCCACTAGCCATATCATTTATATACCAATTAATGTGTTTCAGATACACTGACGGTACAGTGCCACATGTACTCACCAGAGAGACAGAGAGACAGAAAGCAAGGAACAACTTCCCAACAGGGATGGCCACACCACAATCCCTTCTCCTTCATTTTCCTCTTGGAATTTTGGGCATGCACACACAATCACCCAACATGAGTTTTAAGCTATTGGTCTGAGACTCCAATTGTGTTGAACTCTGTGGGACTCCAGCAATGTAAACATTACACCATCTGCTGGTCCCATAGTACCTATTTTCAATGAGTGGTACACAGTCTGTTATTAAATAAGAAGGAGCCAAGAGTCATGGAAGAAAAATGCACAGCTATGAGGTTGTTGGGTAACTCAGGACACATTTTTCTATGCAAAAGTGCATCGTGACTTTTCAGACAACCCAATAACATTATATTTAATGTTGAAAGATTGAATGTATTTCTCCTAATCTTGGGGGAAAGGAAAGGACAATTGCTCTTTCCACATCAACTCAACATTGTATTGGAGATTCTAACCAAGACAAACAGGCAAGAAAAATCAAGGCTATCATAAAATAAGAAATAAAATTATTTTGTTTACAGGTGGCATGATTTTATATGCAGAAAAACCTAAGGAATACATGAAAAAATGTATTAGAACTAATAAATTATTTTAATTCTGTGTGGTTGTAGGTTATGAAGTCAACACACAGAATTCATTACATTTCTAAACAGTAAGAATGAATAATCTACAAATGCAATTGAGTTGTTCTTACAGGCACACCCTGTCAATTTCTAAACTGACTTCCCATCCACGTTCACAGTCTTGGATTCTGCCCATTTGTTTCTTTTGTGGATAAACCCTAAGGAAATACCTTACTATTTGGGTTGCCTACGCCCTCCTACACCACATATACAAATAAGTTGAAATGATGCCTATTGGTTCTTCTTGTCTTAATAGTAATGTTGTTCTCTGTCCACCCTTAGAGTAATAAACTGAGATTTCATGGAATGTACATTTTATTGTTTTTGTTCATTTGCTTTCTTTTCTTAATTTTCTTTATAATTTCCATTTTTAAATTGTCAATCAGAAATGCATTGGCATTGCTGGGAGGTCTCCTGCACAGCTGGGTGGGCAGATGTGTGTGATCCCAAAATAGTTTCCTTTTCCTTCCTTTCAATCAAATACTTGTGCTCAGAAGTAGCTATTAGCAAAGGATATTAAGGATATAAGAAAACCACTTCTGTTAAAATAGTATTTCTATCTTTTTCCTTCAGCTTTCATCTTGAACATTAATTATGTATTTTCTTTTTTTATTATTTAATATATTTTATTTACTATTAAGTATTTTCAATGGATTTTTTTTTCTTAAGAATACAGGATTTTTGCACTCCTTTAATGCTCTCCTCCATATTGTGAGTACACAGTTCTCTACAACATTCCTAATGCCTATATGATTATATTAAGATTCTTCAGAAGTGCTTGGTTAGATGACCTTCTGTGTCTATCTGGCTTTGCACATTTCTGTGTATAATATGCATTATAATAAGTGGAATGTTTTATATATTGGGTTACTTTGCCGTATTACTGCTAGCTATAGATGCATCAAAAACAGACTGATTTTGTATAAGATTATCAAGACTGATCTATAATTCTAGAAATTGCATTCCTCACCCTTCCCATTGTCTTGACCTTAAAATTTCTCAGTCATTTAAGTTTCGAAGAACTTACAATTTCTCTAATCCAAACAAAAACTTATCCAGAAAGTAAGTAGTTTATGCCCTCTTGCCTCCACTACTACCTACTTGGACTCCGATTGTACCACCTGTAATAAAATAAGATCCAGAAGGTCTTTAGAGTGTGAACAACTAGTGTGTAATCTTGAACATGCCATTCCCCTTCCTTGATTTTCCTTTTATTCATCTATAAAATCATACAACCTTTCTATAATCTATGTAATTTGAAGTATGTTTTTGGTACATAAGAATCACTGCTCTAATTTCTCATGGGTTTTGCCTTCTTTTTTCTTTTTCTTTTTTTTTTTTCAGGTTTTTGCCATAGAGTGTGTGAATTTGTAGGAGAGAGACAGAGAGATGGAAAGTGAGAAATCACCTCCCAGGATGATGGTCACACCACAATCTCTTCTCCTCCATTCTCCTCTCAGGATTTCAGGCATAAACACACATATGCCCAGCAAGATTTTTCAATCCAACAGATCCAAAACTCAAACAGTGATCAACTATGTGGGAATTCAGTGACTTACCCATCATTCTACCTGCTGGCCCATTCATTACCTTCCTTATTTTCAATGTCAGTTACAGAGCTCTGGCTCAGTCACAGTAGCAACCATTGGTTGACTTTGCTACTCAGATGACCAAGGCCATGTGGGAGACTTCGTTCACTTCCTAACCCAGGTGCCTATAGTGCCAGTTAGTCAGGAGACCGAGACAGGAAGATCATGATATAGCAAAATCCTGTCTTATATGTCTTACATGTATATGCCCACGTATTTATGCAAAAAAATTAAGTGTTCTATCTATATTTTAATAGTGTTAGAATTTTTTTCATATTGAACTTAGTAATAGTCACTGGATAATTATTATATTTAATGAGATAACATATCTACTTTAGTTCACTAAGGAAGCCTTTGACACGGGTCGAGTATCTGTAAGAGTTAACTGTAATCTATATCCTAACACACAATATTCCTTACTAATTTCCAGCAGTTTTATCATTTTTTTAACTCAGTATTTACTAAATATTTAGTGAGCCAGGTACTTTTCTAAGGGCTAGAAACACAAAGATCAATAATAATCAGTCTATGACAATGGTTCTCAACTGGGAATGATTTTGTGACTTCCCAAGGGGGAAAGTCTGACAATGTATGGAGACATTTTCAGTTGTCACAACTCATTGTGTGGATGCCACAGGCATATACTAGATAGAAGCTAGGTGATACTGTTGAACATCTAACAATGCATAATGAAGTCCTACACACTCACAAACACATACACACACAACACAGAATTATCTGGCCTAAAATTCTAATAGAGATGAAATAGAAAAACTCTAATCTATCCCATTAAGAACAAATCTATACAACTTATCCTTTATATTGTAAAAGATTGAGCAAAATGTACAACAGTAATGTATATTATAATAGGGTATTTCATTGCATTTAAAGGTTATACTTTATGAAATAAGAAAGGTAATTAAGAGCAAATTTAAAGTATGGGGAAAAACACAAGTCCAAAATAAATGTAATAAATAATATGCACAGGGGGTACAAAAATCAGACTATTTGCAAATTAGGAGAATGTACCACTGTGTAATGAGTAATTCTGATAGCCGTGTGTAGTTGTATTGAAACTATATATATATATATATAAGCTTCCAGTTAAAGTTGAGATCTTCCAAAATGGAAATCCTATAGTTTCATCTCTGTGTATATGTATCATAGAAATTTGGAATATCACTGTGCTTTGATTTTAAGAGCAATATTAACTACATTTGAATAACTTAATTTAGGCATAACTGACATACAATAAATATCACATATCAGTGTACAGTCTAAATTTTGAGACTAGTTATGCTATCATTAAACCACCACTACAATAAAGATGATAAACACTTTCCCTTCCAATTTCCTTATATGCTGTTATAATTCATTTATATAATCCTTCTTCCATCTGTCCAGGCAATCATTGATTTGAGTTCTGTTACATGCGAGGTCTTAAAAAATTTCATAGAAAATGCATATTATGAAATAATTGCTTATGAATTTTGAAGTTTGCACAAAATTACACTTGTACTTCAATTCAATTTTCCATGAACTTTGAAAGTACTTGCATATAGTTGTATGCAAACATTTTCCAGAATTGTATATAAGTAGAATTACTTCTACTCAGCATAATTATTTTGAGATTCATTCATGTTCCTGCATATATCAAGAGTTTATTTTTTTTACTGTTGTGTATCAGATTGCAAATGTTTTTAAAAAGTTTGGAGAAGAATTAACATGTGAACAATATTGGGCCATTTATCCCATAAAGAAGGTATAGCTTTTCAATTACTTAGAGCTTCTTTCTCTCAACAATATTTTGTTTTCAGTATACAGTTCTTCTTGCAGATTTTGTGTGAGTTTATCCCTGAATGTTGTAGATATTGTGATACTGCTTCATTATTTGTATTTATTTTTTAGAAAGAGATTTTTTTTGTAGGGTGAATGCACTCACCAGAGAGAGAGAAAGTGAAAGAGAGAGAGTGAGCAATGACTCCCCAGGGGAGACAGCCATATCTCAATCCCTTCTCTTCTACTTTCCTCTCAGGATTTGAGGCATGCATACACATGCACCTGGTGTGAATGTCAAGCCACTGGGTCAAGGACTCTAACCATGGCCAGCCATCTGGGAGTCCAGTGCCTTAACCACTACACCACCTGCTGGCCCCTGAGATGCTATTTTATTTTTTATGATACTTCTGAAAATTATTTTATTTATTTTTATTTATTATTATTGTAATTTGACTTGAGACAGAGAAAGAGGCAAAGAGAGAGAGAGACAGTAAGCTAACAGGTCTGGGATTCAAACTATAGTCAGCCAACTGGGAGTTCAACACTTTAACCACCACACCACCTGCTGGCCCCATGAGATACTATTTTAAACAGTAGATTTTTTTTTTAATTTTTATTTTTTTAATTTTATTATCATCACAATCTTTATATTACATTGGATTACATATAACTTTACAGTGTATTACATTACTTTTTCAAAAGGGAATGCCATGCATGTCAGTCAATACAGAGACATTAATCTCCTCGCTTCAACATTCAATATCTTTTTTATGATTTTCCCAATTATTATTATTCTAATTATTTTTTAAAACAGTCAATCACTATTTCTCATTTTGCTTGTAAAAATGCAGGTAATAAGCCATATCTGCTTCTCACTAACGTCCTGCCTCTCTATTGTTCTCTTGCTATCTTTCTCTATCCTCTTCTCTTCACCTCCCCCACTGCACACTGTCCTATTCTTGTTAAGTACCTTCACTGCTTTTATGTCCTCCAATTTTTCTCTCTCTACCATAGAGTGCGGATAGTCAGTATATATTGAGTGGATACATACAATATCTACAGTAGATTGTTTTTTTGAAAATTGATTGCTCATTGGTGAATAGAGTACTGCAATTAACTTTCTCATTTTTATCTGATTTTTTTTTTGAAAATTGATTGCTCATTGGTGAATAGAGTACTGCAATTAACGTTCTCATTTTTATCTGATTTTTTTTTTGAAAATTGATTGCTCATTGGTGAATAGAGTACTACAATTAACTTTCTCATTTTTATCTATCTTAAAAACTATTTGTTCAAATAGCTTTCTTTGTGAATTATATGTGATTTTCTGAATAACACTATTGACTTATTTATTTTCAACCTTGGTTCCTTTTTTCTTTTTATTCTCTATTATATTGGCTAAATCCCTCAGTATGATGTTAGCTAGAAGTTCGTCTAATCCTACGATTGTGTCTTTTTCTTCAGTAGCCATTTTTATTTTCACTCTTTATCATCGGTTTGCGGGCATTTAATTATGATGCGTCTTGGTGTAATTTTCTCCATACTACCTGTGTTGAGGGTCTCTTGAGCTTCTTGAATCTCTGGGCTTATAGCTTTCTTCAGATTTGGACGTTTTCTAATCATTGTGTCTCGAGGTAATTTTTCTGTCCTCTTCCTCTCTTCTCCCTTGGGAACTCCATTCAGATGTGTCTTAGCCACTTGAAGTAGTCCATTAAGTCACAAATGCTCTTTTCACTTTTCTATACCTCATTTCTTCTCTTCTACATACTGAATTATGTGTGTTCAAGTTTATTAATGCTTTATTTTTTTTCATACTGAAGTCTGTGTGTTCAAGTTTATTAATGCTTTATTTTTCTATTTCTAATAACCCATTAATTTCATCCTGTGTGTTACTTTTGAATCTTAGTACTTATAGTTTGTATGTCTAGAAGTTTGAAATGAGCCTTTTAAAAATATCTCCATGTCTCCAATTAACTTCTTAAACACCTGGAATACAGTCACAAGAAATGTTTTGAAGTCTTTTTCTGCTAATTTCAACACCGTCACTTCGGGGTTATTTTCATTGCTTGATTTTTGCTCACATTATTGCTTATATTTCCCTGTTTCTTTTTATGCCTGATAATTTATGAGATGCCAAGCACTGCAAACTTACTTTGTTAGCTGTGGCATATTATTGTATTCCTATAAATACAGTCAAGTACTCCATAACATTTTGGTCAATGATGGATCACATATACAAAGGTAGTCTCATAAGCTTATAATGGAGCTGAATAATTCCTATCACCCACTGTTGTCATAGACATCATAAAATCATAGCAAAATGCATTACTTATGTGTTTATGGTAATGCTTATTTAAGTAAACCTACTGAACTGCCAACTATATAAAGGACTAATACATAGAATTACTTGTGGTACATAATACTTGATAATGATAACAAATGACTATGTTCTGGTATATATTTTTTAGAATGAAAAATGTTTTTTAGATAAAAAGTACCTTTAACGGTTACCTTTTATTATTTTAGAGCGTACTTCCATAAATATAAATAAAGTTTACTATAAAATAGTGTGCTTAGTTAAACTGGCAGCTGTCTTGCATTTCACATATTTAACAGGTCTCTTATTGCACCATTCCCTCTTGTGTTTGATTTAATCATATGTTATTTTGTTTGACATGGTCTTTAGAGTGGCACAAGATGTGAAAGTGGAAGGCAATAGATAACTCTAAGCCCCTGTAGGTCTAGGCTAATGTGTAGATTTGTTTTTCAATTTTTAACAAAAATAATTTAAAAGTAAAAATAATGGTTATAAGTACAAAAGTTTGGGCCCAAAAGTTTGGTGGTGTGGTGGTTGAGGCACTGGACTCCCATGTGACCAACTGCAGTTTGAGTCCTGGACCCAGTGGCTTGAAACTCATGTAGGGTGAGTGTGCATGTATGCCCAAAATCCCAAGAGGAGGAGGGATTGTAGTGTGACCACCATCCCTGTGGGGTGATTTCACAACTTCTCTCTTTCTGTTTCTCTCCCTGTCTTCAGTGAGAACACATGCCCTATAGAGGAAAAAAAAAAATATAGAATAAGGATCTAAAGAAAAAATATTTCTATATAACTGTTAAATGTGTATATATATATATTTTTTTTTTTCCCAGAGGACACATGTGCTTGCCAGAGAGAAATGGAGAACTAGAGAGGAAAAATGAGAAAGCACCCTCCATGGGAAACTGTCATGCCACAATTTTTTCTCTTCTCCTCCATTTCTCACACTCCTGGAGTGTTTTTCAAGCCACTAAGTGTGGAGCTTCAATCATACTGTAGGTGATTTTGGATACAGCCACCTTAACCACCATGCCAGAAGCTGGCCCAGTATTTTTGCATTTTGTTAAGAGTCAAAAGATTTCAAAAACTAAAAAGTTTACAAATTGTGAATGTTACAGTAATTCAGGATTAATTTACTACTAAAAAAGAAAAATTTTAATGAATTTAGGGTAGTCTAAGTTTAAGTGTTTATAAAGGCTATAGTAGTGTACACTAATGTTTTAGGCCTTCAGTTTCACTCACACTCCGAGCAACTTCAGTCCTGCAATCTCTATTCATAAGTGCCCTACATGGGTATACCACTATTTATGTTTTATACTGTGTCCTTGTTGTACTATATCTATGTATACATACACAAATACTTACCATTGTGCTACAATTGCCTACAGTATTCAGTAAGATAACATGCTGTACAGGGGAGCAATAGGCTCTACAATAAAGTCTAGGTCAACAGTACACTATTCCATTTAAGTTTGTGTAAGTATACTCTGTGATATTGACATAACAACAAAATCATCTGATGATGGATTTCTCAGAACACATCCCCATTGTTAATTGGTATATAACTGTACTATATCCAGAGCATAAGCACCAGAAAGAAAAATTAATAAATAGACTTCATCACAGTTTTTAAAAATCTATGCATCAAAGGATAGTATTAACAAAGAAAAAAGACAAGGGTCCAGCAGTTGGTGTAATGGCTATGTCGCTCCCATGTAGTCAACAGCAATTCGAGTCCCAGACCTGAATTTAAAAAGTGTAAAAACAAAGTTAATACAGAAGAGGGGTACTATTCTTGGTAATAATAGAACAGAAAATTTAGCCTAAATCTCTATATGAGAATAAGTAAAAAAGTTTGAATATTTTTAAAAATTATTTTTGAAGGCAATGGGAAACAAAATTTGTTGTGTAAAACTATAAGGCTAAATCAGGGGCAAGAGAGGAAAACGGGAAGGTTCACCCAACATTTGAAGCTTCTTCTAACCCAGTTTTATAGTCTGTGCCAATCATATTAAGAAACTAGTTAGAAATGAGAATCTCAGTAGAGTCATGATATTTTAACTGGTATAAGGGTACATAAATTGAAGTCTACTTCTAACCAAGGAGAACGACCTTGGTAAACTTTGTTGTTTGGGTTAGGACTTCTAGGGTTGTATCTTAGAGATAAGAATAAAGCATGTTCACTGAATTACAATTTTAAGACCTTTAAATTCTTAAATACATTAAAAAGGTCAATAATTGACACTTTGCAGAAACAAACAAATTGTCTTGGAGGAAATAAAAAAACCACACTAGGTCTCAATTTATTAAAAAAATACTTAGATTTAATGATCAATAATTAGGTACATTGGCAAACAAGAAAATGTTACCCTCTAAGAAAATACAAAAAATAAACAAAATCAAACGCACAAACACAATAAAAAATATACAGGATCACAAGGGATCCAGATGACTGATGGATTAAAAAAAGCTTAAATTATGCTGAATATGTTCAGAATAGTTAAATTGAGGATTTTGACTGAATCTCTAAAGTATGAAAAGAATAAAACTGAAATTATTTTATTGGATGTTATTTTATTTTTTATTCTTTTTGAGAGAGATTTTTGCTATAGGGTTTGTGCACTTGCCAGAAAGACAAAAAGAAACAGAGACAGAAAGCGAGGAATTATCTCCCAGGAAGAACAGTCATGCTGCAATCCCTTCTCTTTCATTCTCCTCCTGAGATTCTGGGTATGCACGCACATGTGCTTAGTGTGAGTTTGAAGCCGCTGGGTCCAGGACTGGAACCATGGCCAACTATGTGGGAGTCCAGCAAGGTAACCATTACACCATCTGCTTGACCCTCTTTGGATATTTTTAAAAATCAGATTAGACACCTGTAGGGGGAGCAGAAAGATAGGTCAAAAGAAAATATACAGAATTAAGCATGGGAAGACAAAAAGTTTGAATAATGCAAGGGGAAAGAAAACAATATTGGGGATACAATCAGAAAAAAAATTATAAATGAAACTTGATTTTCAGAAAGAGAAGAGAATGAGAAAGAACTACTATTTCAAGAACTAATGGAAGAGAAATATTTTTCTAAAATGAACAGAAGTGCATCTAACATTTAAAAATCCTACAATGCCAAGGGAGAACACTACAAAGAGAATCACACCAACAAACATCATAGTAAAAATGTGGGAACAAAATATAAAGCATCTGAAAGGGGAATTCAGATTATCTTCACAGGACAAAAATTAAATTGGCTTCTTCTACTCAGTGAAATAAGATGGAAGCCAGAACAAAATAGCTGCTATCTTTAAAGCACTGAAAAAAAGTAATTGACCACATAGAAATCGGTATCAGAAAAAATATCCTTCAGCAATGAAAGCAAAATAAATATTTTTATAGATATAGGAAAATGTCTAGTTTTAACCAAGGTAAACCAAGACCCTTCTCCATAAGATCAATGTTAACAGAAACAGTGAAGCGTATTCTTAAGGCAGCAGGAAGATAATAAATGATAGAAGTTCAGAGATACAAAGAGAAAGTAAGATCAATAATAAGGTTAAATATAGAAGTAAACCCCAACATAGTAATAAATTGTAGAATATAAGAAAATGAAAAATCTCAGAAATTTATGTTTAGTGAGGTTCTATAACCAGGCTGAATTCCTGATGAATTGAAATATTCTGTCCAATCATATGTGTAGCTTAGATTTATATTCAGAGAAGAGAAAAGGACATACAAGCCAACAAGTGACATAAACAAAATCTTATTGTTCACAGTTGACATTTGCTTTATATGGTCATGTCTAAGTAGCTTTCAGCCTGTAATTGGCCAAGATCTAAACTCGATGATAAACTCAAGAAAAATAGAAAAAAAGTATAATTATCAACCAATAAATTGTGAAATGGAACCAAATAGAAAACAATAATCAGAAAATCCAAAAAAAAAGATCCATGAGATAAAAAAGAACAGACATGAAAATTTAAAACCATTTCTAGGTATATTCAAGCAGAAATATGTTATTAATGAAAGTAAATGCAATATATTCTCTCAGTAAAAATTAAGTAGTTGAAAACTGGATAAAGTAAAAAGACTGAACTACATGCTTACTGTGAGAAACATATATAAAAGAGCTTACATAAAATGTATACAAAAGTTAATGTATGAGAAAAAAAACACTCCATGCAAGAAGTAAAAAGTAGGATGCTGGTGTGATTATATTAGCAAAATGAAACTTTATGAAAAATTAGTATCAAAGACAGTTAATTTTTAAAATAAGTTTCAACTTGAGAAAATACTGAAACTGTAAAATCTTATTCTTAAAATGACATCTCCAAATATTCAAAGCAACATTTTATGGAAGTACAGATAATTAAAAATTCACAAACATGGTGGATATCAAATACCATTAACCATAACTTATAAACAAGCAAACAAAATATTAGTAAGAGTGGGCTAGCATGTGGTGTACTAGTTAAGGCACTGGACTGCCACATGGATGACTGTGGTTTGAGTCCTAGACTTGGCAACTTGGAAATCACACAGGTGCATGTGCATTCATGTCCAAAATCCCAGGAGAATGGAAGAGAAGGGATTTTGGTGTGACCATCTTCCCGAAGTGGGGATCGGAGGGGGGCAGTGATTTCTCACTCTCCCTCTCACTATCTCTCCCTACTCTCTCTGGTGAGTGCAATGTACCCTATACCAAAAACATAAACAACGGCGACAATAAAATTAGTAAGAGTACAAAATATTTGAATGACAAAATTAGCAAACTACACTCAACAGTGGTAGGATTCACCTTCTCTGAAACACAGACTATTTAAAAAATAATCTTTAGTCTCATCCATAAAACAAACTACAAAACTATTTCAAAGTTTTAAAATCATATAAATATGATCTCTGGTCATCATGAAATTGTTGTAAAAATATAACAACAACAACAGTTATTGGGTCATTGGGAAAATTGACACATCTTTGCATAGAAAAATATAGGAAAATATGTCATGACTTTTCCGATAATGTAACAAAATGTTTCCATGCATTTGGAAATCAACAACTACACTTCCAAAAAACTACTGTTCAAAGTATAACATTAAAATTAAGGAATATTTTGAACTGTTAAACATAAAAATATTTCACATCAAAACATGTGGAATACAACTAAACTATTTTTCTAGTGATATTGAAAGTCTTAAATGCAGATGTTAGAAAAGGAAACTGTCTGAATGTCAATGATGTGAGCACTGATCGAAAAGCAAATTATTTCTCAAGACAAAAGATAGGAAATAATTAATATAACATACTAATGAGAGAGAAAGCGAATATAATAGATAAACACCTAGCAAGAGGTTAATCAGAAAAATATTAACTACATAATGAAACAAATGAAAGAATGAATGAACAATGGCAGGAAAGAAAACTATCATTATTATTAAAATCATATGGATCATAGAAAAATATTATAATTGTATATAAAGAACAACTTTATAACAGCAAATAAATAATTAGATTTTCTGGTTAGATAGAGAAATTCTTGGAAAAATACTACTCAGTTAAACTAACACTATAATAGATGGAAGCTTACTCTGTTCTTAAAAACTTTAATACAGGGCCCAGCAGGTGGCATGGTGGTTAAGGTGCTGAATTCGCACATGGCTGACCACTGTTCAAGGTCCAGATCTGGTGGCTTGCTTTCCCATGTTTCCTTTCTCTATCTCTCTCTGGTCAAATTAAAACAAAACAAACAAACAAACAAAAGATAACAATGATGAATAAAATAAAAGTAATAATGAAAAATCTTTAATATAACAAAGCATCAGACCCACCAGGGTGGTTTATAAGATATAGATACCTACATGATTACAATTTTGTGGTATTATTTGAACATATTTTCCTTAGGTAGATATACACAAATAATACACATACACACATATGCGCACGCATACACACCCACACACACACAAAGGAAAACCAGAACAATTTCTACTATGTTTCATAAGGTTAGCATAACCACATGATAGTCTCACATTTGTGTAATCCTCTCCCCACGAGTGTGGGCTCTACCTAGTGCCTAGTCCCTGTGGCAAAAGGTATAGGATGTCCCATGTAAGATTAGGTTACTAGAGGCTGTTACTCCGGTCTTTCTAACACTGTTGCTTTCATTTGTTTACTGTGATGCAATCAACTGCCATATTGTGAGCTGCCCCATGGAAAGGCTTACATATCAAGGAACTGAGGTGACTTTCCATCAATAATCAGCAAGAAACTGAGGCTCTTAATCCAAGAACTTCAAATAATTAAATCCATGCAATTATTGTATAAGTGAGCTTGGAAACCAATCATGATTGAGTCTTGGAATAACTGCAGCCTTGGCTGACACCTAGGTTACAGCATTGTGAGATGCTCTGAGCAAAGGACTCAGGAAAGCTGCACACATATTTGTGACTTATAGAAAATACAAGATAAATCAACTTTTTAAGTTACTAAATATTGTAGAAAATTACCGTGCAATTAAATATAATATCTATGAACACTTTGAGAAAGCAAAAACATGACAATCTTACTCATGGCCATAAATGCAGAACTCTAATAGAACATTAGTAAACCAAATTCCACAATTATAATGGGAGAGAATGAGCTTATTATGGAAATATAGGGTTGAATGTGCTTTTAAGATTATTGTAGTGTCCCACATATTAGAATAAGAGGAGAAAACTACAAAATTATTTTTATGAAGTGCATATGTTCCTGAAATGATAGAATAATAGATCAATCAAATATAACAGAGAATTCAGAAGCAAACCTATGTATTCATGGACATGATTAATAACAAAGTTAATACCATGGTGCAGTGGGAAAATGATGCTGTTTTTAAAAAATCAATGCTGATTTAAATACATGGAAATGCATTTTTATTTATTTTTATTTTTTTAAGAGAGAGAAAGATATGTATTTTTCCTACAGTCTCGTCACATTACAATCCTCCTGTTCCAGGGTCCCATTTAGCTAGGCTACTGGGCCTGGGCCTTGTGGGTTAGGCCGAGAATTGTACCCTGGCCACCCAAGTGGACTCAGTCACTAAACCGTGGTGTTCTCCCACTTGCACCAATGAAGCTGAGCTCACAGATTTTCATAAAGAAAGAAATACTTAATCTTTATACCACACACACACATGCACTTGCAAACATATACTATGTAGATTGTAGATTTGAATCTAAAGGCAAATGATGACCGTTTTAGGATAACATGAGGAATAGCTTTATTATGGATAGGAAAATCACTAGCTATAATGAAAAAAATGATAAAGTATAATTTCATTAATATTTAATACTCTAGTTTTTTTTTTTA
Source organism: Tupaia belangeri chinensis (assembly GCF_000334495.1). Taxonomy (NCBI): domain Eukaryota; kingdom Metazoa; phylum Chordata; class Mammalia; order Scandentia; family Tupaiidae; genus Tupaia; species Tupaia belangeri. Next base: position 953,312 of record NW_006203847.1, read on the forward strand.
CCATTAATAGAATGTACACACATGCCATAGAGTAAAATTATATATTCCAAACATTTATGGAGAGCTCATATTCAAAACCTAACAATACAAAGAAAAAGAACAGAAAGTCAAGTAGAGAAAACTAAAATATTTCACAAGAAGATAAGCCAATTACCAATAGGCTAAAGAAAAAGATTCAGCATCATCAATAACTAGGAAAAGAAAATTATAATTAAATATCATTTATGCCGATTAGGGTTGTAAGAAGTAAAATAACTGAGGATTTCAAGATACAGAAGAACTCTCATTTGGTATTAGTAGGAATATAAGTTGATAAAACTTCTCTAGGAAATAATATGAGCTTGGAAACCAATCATGACCCAGTTGAGCCTTAGAATAACTGCAGCCTTGGCTCAAGTTATTTAACTTTCACTTTAATTTTATACTAAAGTTAAAGATATATCTATCTATCTATAGATTTATACATATATAAAGATATATATCTGTGCAATGTAAACTACATAGTAATTGAAAAGAATCAAATAATTCTATATATTCCAATATAAATCATATTAATGATATATAAAATCAAAAAACATTAAGCAAGGGACAGCCGGTGGTATATTGGTTAAGAGAATTGATTCCCACAAGACTAACCACAGTTATACTCCTGGACCCAGTGGCTTGAAAAACATGCCAGGTATGTGTGCATATTTGGCCAAAATCCTGAGGGGAAGGGATTGTGTTGTGGCCATCCTCTATGGAGGGTGATTTCTCACTTTCCCTCTTTCTCTCTCTCTGTTTCTCTCTGGTGAGCACATGTACTTGCCCTATGGCAAAACCTTAAAAAAAAAGCAATAAACAAAACAAAGTATATTTCTTAGAGAGATTTTTGCTATGGGGCACATGGGCTCACTGGAGAGAGAGAGAGAGAGAGAGAGAGAGAGAGAGAGAAAGAGAGAAATCAGTCCCCAGGGGATATGGCCAGACCACAATCTCTTCTCCTCCATTCTCAGGATTTTGGGCACACACACAAAAGAACCCAGCATGCGTTTTAAGCCATTGGGTCTGCAACTCAAACCATAGTCGACTACATGAGAAACCAGCTATGTGACTGTTATGCCATCTGTTGGTCCCCAATGCATACTTTTTAAAAGTGAGCTATCTGTACATATATTTCAACTGGTAAAACTATTTTGCAATGAAAATCAGTAAAAGTAGTTTCTGCAAGGGAAAAAAAAAACTGGTGGTAAAGTTTTTAAGTATTTTTCCCCATTATTTATTCATTTATTTTCCTTTGGAGAGGTGTTTTGCTATAGGGTGCGTGCACTCGACAGAAAGAGAGACAGAGAGATAGGAAGTGAGAAATCACCCCTTGGGGGGATGGCCATGCCACAATCCCTTCTCCTCCATTCTCCTCTTGGACATGCAAGCACACGTGCCTGGCATGAGTTTATGCCACTGGGTCTGGGACTTGAACTGCGGTTGACTACATGGGAGCCCAGTGACAAAGCAATTATACCAACTGCTAGTCCCCTGAGTATTTTAAGTTTTGTATCATAAATCTATATTACCTATTCAAAAATAACCTTTAAAAGAGTTGTAGAAAAGACAGGAATAGTAGCTCAAAGTAGACTATTTTGAGAATATTTTGATAGTAATAGAATTTTTAGAAATTTCACAAATATAGGCATTGTATAGTGCAACATTAAAAATAAGTACTGTCTTCAAAATTCATAATTGTCTATAAGGTGCCTGATGAGAATATCGACTTTAAGGTTGCTAACTAAAGCATTGTATTGTTTAAAATAATTTGTATAGGGCATGTGCTTTCATTAGAGAGAGAGAGAGAATAATCACCCCCAACACACACCATAGGAAGGCAGACAATCATGCTGTAATCCCTTCTCTCCCATCCTCCTCATTTCTGGATTTTGGACATGTATGCACACATGCCTGGCATGTTTTTCAAACCACTAGGTCCAGGAGTCAAACTGCACAGTTGGCCATATGGGATCCACTCACTTTAATCATTATGCCACTGGTTGACCCCAAAAGTAGTTATTCTTTATGTTAAAGCATTTGTTAATGTAGTTGTTCACGTGGGATATTAGAATGGAGTAGAGTAAAGGGCATTGGAAAGCATAGATTGAGGTCCTAGTGACTACACTAACTTGACCAGAGGAATTAAATAGTTTGCTAAAGTCGTGATGGGGCTCTCTCTTAAAGGTTTTACTCCAGTCTATATAATCCTCTTCTGCAGTCTAGGCTCAAACTGTGTAATAGTTGCACCTGCTATTCTTAAAATGCAGCTAAAGATTTTGAATGAAGAACTGAATAACCACTTGATTTTGCTATTGAGTTCAGTGACTGCAGATGTAACTAATTTTGAAGTCTATTCTGTCTCCTCCAGCTTATCACCCAAAACACGTCTTTTTAAAATCTAGATTTCTGATGTAAGTTGGGAGGAGCATATGACTTTTGAGTAGTAGCAACTGTAAATTTGATTTTTGAAATGGATGTGGCATTCTTTATTTAAAAGGTTTTATGTAAAAGCAGAATATCTATACCTAATGACAGTTAAAAAGAGCTACTTTTCATTTTATATGTACACATTTTTGAAATTTTAAATGTCTGAAAATTGCCACAACTCCTCCTTCTAAGGTAACATATCAGAGTTTACTGCAAACAACTGCTATATAGAAAAACTTAATTAACAAGTATAGGCGGGAGTCATATTTGCAATGAGTATGTCTCTGAGGATTATACATATCCTGAATTTTGGAAAATTAAATTACATTTTATATGCATTATGGGAGATTTCAATTTAAAAGAAATATTTCATTTTGGCATTTGAGTTGATCAGGCTTACTTAATTAAACTTAGCGTAGTAGCGATAAAATCACCTAGTACCTGGCATTGTTACGCACTGTCCAAACCAACATTTAATTTAATTAAAATGAAAAAAAAATTTCAGATGATTGAACTTATTAATTTATTCTAAAAAATGATGAAGTAGCCAGGTGAAGAGAATATCTGGATATGAAATAAAGTAATAGAAGCCCTTGGGAAGCTAACACTGCAGACTTGGAAAAAGAGCAGACTCCATTTCTCCAAATATAACAAACAAAATATTTAGCAAGTCATGCCCAGGGCAAGTGATCAATGAAATGTTATATATTCCACAGCAGAAGGTAAAATACATGCAGCAAGAACCTGAAAGCCATGGACAAGTTTAGTAACAGCTACCAAGCAAGAAAAGGTTATCTGTTAACCAAGCATGTATATATATACATATATATGTATATATGTGTGTGTATAGTATTGCTATATACGTGGTGTCAACATTTATGCTTTCATTTTATCGACAAGCTCATTTTCCTCTTTTTCCTCTCTTCTTCTTCTTAATAGTCTCTCTCCCTCTCTCTGTTACACACATGCACACACACACACACACACACACACACACACACAGTCTTTTACTCCCTGGTACCAATAAATACAACTGCAAAGATTTTTTTTTTCCCTGATGAAACTTTTAAGTTTAGAGTGAGTCTGTGCTCAAGACCATTAAGAGCTTGGAAGCATTTTCATAAATCATTCCCTGGTGTCTTTGACCTAATTTCTGGAAACTATTCGAAAATCTCAGGTGTCTGAATGCAAATTTTATCCTTACAGTTCATTAATAGCTCTATAAAAGTTAAATATATGAGCTGCTGCAAATTGAAACAGCTAAACTATTTGCTTAATGGATACATAGCCTGGGTACCACAGCACTAAGAGAAATACAAGGTCATGATGCCAATTTCACTTCTCATTTAGTATTTTTCTTTTATATTTCCTTCTTCTATGTGTTAAGGATTCAGCATATATATGGCTAAAAATAAAATTCAATAAATAAAATAAGTCAGAGACAATGTTGCAGTTCAGCCCTAACTTAAGAAAATAGAATATATTCACTGAGTATGGGGGTTTAGTATAGTGTAAAATGCATTATACCTATGTTCATGTTTAAAACAAAATACAGGGACCAGCAGTTGGCGTAATGGCTTTGTCGCTGGACTCCCACGTAGTCGACTGCAGTTTAAGTCCCAGAGCTAGTGGCTTAAACTCATGCTGGGCGTGTGTGTGTGCGTGCCCAAGATCCCGGGAGGAGAATGGAGGAGAAGGGAAAGGCGTGGCCATCCCCCCTGGTGGGTGATTTCTCACTTTCTGTCTCTCTGTCTTTTTGGTGAGCGCACGTACCTTATAGTAAAAACCTCTCAAAAAATGCAATAAATTATTATTACCATTTTAAAGATTAAATAAAAGTGACTCAACAACTTGTCCCAGATGATACAACTAGCAAGGAATAAATCTCACTGCAAAACATGTTTCTTTGGTTCTCTTTCATAGTAACTTGGAGTCAGATTGTCAAGTTTACATCTCATTTCTGCCACTGAACTGTGTGACCATGGAAAAGGCAGGTAATGTCTTTGTCTCCCTCTCTCTCTTTTTTTTTCATCTATAAAGCAGAGATAAAAGTAGGACCTACCTCCAGGATGTCCTGGAGTATGAATGAGGAGACATATGTACAGTACTCAGAAGTGTATCTGGTTGTAATAAATACTGAATAAATGTTTGCTATTATATTCACATTGTTATTGTTTTTATCATTGTTAATACATTATTTAGGAGGAAAAGGTGATGATTTACACTATATTTATTTATTTATTTATTTATTTATTTATTTATTTTTAGAGAGAGATTTTGCTATAGAGCGTCCAAACTTGCCTGAGAGACAGAAAGTGAAAAATCACCCCCAGGGGGGTATGGCCACCCCACAGTCCCTTCTCCTCCATTCTCCTCTCAGGATTTTGGGCATGTATGCACACAAGCTCAGCATGAGTTTTAAGCCACCAGTTCTGGGACTTGAACCACAGTCAACTACATGGGAGTCCAGTGACATAACCATTACTCCATCTGCTGGTCCCCCTGTTTTTATTTCTGAAAGATGTTGACATGAAATCTAGCACAGTTGGGGAGTTGGATATTCTTTTGGGTCATCAGAACAGTCATGACACATTTTTACATAGGAAAACATAGAAAAATATGTCATGGCTTTTCTGAGGACCTAATAGTTAACTCATTGTTCTGTTTGATCCAGTGGTATACAGGTCATCTTATTCAAATAATAGATTATCAAAGAATTTTTAGACCCTAGATATATTATACTAAACTTATACTGATAATGTTTTTTATTTTAAATTTTTACAGAGATTTTTACTATAAAGTATGTGACACTTGCCTGAGCGACAAAGAGAGACAGGGAGACAGAAAGTGAGAAATCATCCCCCGAGTGGTATGGTCATGCCACAATCCCTTCTCCTCCATTCTTTTCTTGGGATTGGTATACACACACACATGTACCTGGTATGAGTTTCAGGCTGCTGTGTCTGGGACTTAGTAGCCATGTAAGAGTCCAGTGCCCTAATCAATATGGAACCTGGTGACCCAAATTCTATTTTTTAAATAAGTCAGAAAATGCTTCAGTACATTTTGGGGCCTTACACACATAAATAATAAATATCCTTAGTGTTGGCATTTCAATACAATAAAGAAGTCTAATGTAATGTAGACCAGAAAAAAGTTTATTTTGAAACTAATGTTGATGATTCGGGTTTATTTTTGGCACCTTATTGAAAGCTGATTGTTGTATCAAATATTGTACTTGTTGATAAAGGAAATTAAAAGATGTATTTCCATGTGAAAAAATATATAATACCATGGATGCACACAAACCTTTAAAGAATACAGGCCTTTCACAGAGGGAACAGAATGTTTCTCAGTTCTATCTGCTTTGACTTGACACCACGACTAATTCAGAACTTTCATTCCAAAGGAGACTCTCTTTCAAGCAAACCTCCTACAGCACAAACGAAGAAATCTTTGCACTGAGTATATTAAATTCATATTTATTAAGCATTGTTTAACCCGTATCTGTGATAAATAGCTGTTTTGCAGAATTAGTGCACAAGTAATTTCAATGAAAAGAAATTATCAAAATGCAAGTTTCATTTTCTACAGAATTCAAAATAGCTAAAGTCAAATCTAAATTTACTCCATCCCACCTCTCCTGTGTCCTCATGACTTAACTAATAATAAAAGTTCATTAGAAATGTAAAAAAAAAAAAATACGGTTCTGGCACCAGGACTTCTACTTCGGGACAATGTGGAATAACAGACTGGACTTACCACTAATCCATCTGTCCAAAAAACAAAAGGGAAATGATAGAAAAAAACCTCAAACAAAACATATGAAATGATGGTTTATCAGACAGTGGATACTAGACAACTGAGGACAGTGATTTAGAAGACATGGGGAAGAAACAAAATAATGCAAAACGTTAGTTCTATAGTCACTTCACTTTACTGCCTCTTGAGAGAGTGTTCAGGTCTATATTACTGGAACAGAGTATGCAGGCTTAGTCTGGCAAACTCCCCAAAAACAGGAGATGGAACTGAGAGTCCAGGGACACCAAGGTGATTAGAATTTTCAAGATGGAATAATAAGTCAAAGAGAGGTGCATAGAGAGAAAGCATCAGAAATCTGTGGTTCT
>NW_006203847.1:959960-969975 GCF_000334495.1 Tupaia belangeri chinensis
CCAGAGAATAGTGTTTAGCAATCACACCAGGCAACAATAACCCTTGTTTCAATCAGAGTGAGAAAGCATCTGAAAAGTTTTGTCCCAAAGCAACAAATTCTCCAATTCTCTGAAAACAACTGAATGTTCAATTAAATTCTGAGACTATCTAAAGGTTGCCCTCAATCCAAGGCTTATGGTCTCAGTCCCACAAGACTGCCTCTACTTCAGTTGCCAGCTGCTAATGGGGTAACCAGGCTACCCATATTTCTACTGGGTACAAATTCTGACTACAACATCAGGGGTTTCCACATCCCTTCCCCCTTGTGATTGATAATTAGCTGCAATGAAGCACAGAAATCTGGAAATTGTTTTGCTTATTATTACCAGTTTATTATAAGGGATGCAACTCAGGAACAGTAAATGGAAGAGATAAATAAGGCAATGTATGGGATGGCGGGAGGGTAGAGAACAATGGAGCTTTTCCACCTGGTGGACCACTTCTGTCAGCACCTCCTTTGCTCACCCACCTTGAAGGTCTTTGGACTGTATGGTTTTTGACTGAGGTTTCATTACATAGGTACGATTGATTAAATAATTGGTCATTAGTGATTGACTCATTCTCCTACCCCCTCTCCATTCCCAGAGGTAGAGGAGTGAGATTTAAGGTTCCAAGCTCTTAATCAGGCTTGTTCTTTCTAGAAAACAACTGCCGTTTGAAAAGTGTGATTAACTCCCACCCCAAAGCTATGAGGGTTCCACCTAGAGTTATCTCGTTAGAACAAAATAAGTTCCTTTCACTCTTATTTCTAGGGAAATTCCAGGGGCTTTAGGAGCTCTGTGCCAAGAACTGGGAATGATGACCAAATATATTTTCTTAGATATCACAGCCTCATAATTCATGGGACACTAGGGAGAGATCTCAGAAGAGACTTTTTTCAGTATTTAGAATAAACATGGACTACTTTTTAAAAGTTTATATATTCCACAGACAAGAAAGGGAGAGAGAGAACCCCCTCCCCAGTAGGACCCTGATGCTACAAACCACCCCAGTCTCAGCCAGCCCCAATCATGGGCAAACCTGTACCCAGCACACTCAGGGAGGTCTCCAGATTTGAACCACGAACCTTCCCATATGGGATTGCCTCCCAGAGTATTGCATTTTGCAACTGTGCCACGATCTGGCACTGGACTGAACTATTTAGACATAACTAGCTAAACTCAAAAGCAAGATTCCAAGGAATAAAACTGTTTCCGAGTGTTTTAAATGCATCCCTGGGGCCAGAGTGTGGCATGGTGGTAGAGCATGATGCTCTGTAAAGTTGTCCCACATAGAAAGGTTCTGGGCTCCATTTGAAGATGAACCTGAGTAGGTGAGGCATACAAGTGCCCATGATCCAGGACTGGCTGAAGCTTGGGTGGACTGTGGTATCAAGACCCTATTTGGGGCGCTGCCTCTCTTGCTCATGGAAGAAATAAAAAAGAAACTTTAAAAACCACATCCCAAGGGCAAGAACGTGTGTGATGGTTAAGGCACTGTATTCCCACATGGCTGACTGCTAATTGAGTCCTGAACCTGGCATCTTCGTTTCTTACTTTCCCTCTATCTCTTCAACTCTCTCTGGTAGGCATGCATGCATATAGCATATTAAATAATACTAACGAATTAAATAAATAATTCTTTTTTTAAAAAAAATAACTGCATTGCATGTCATGCATTGCTTAAAAACGGGGATAGGATAGACTTTGGGAAATGTGTCATTAAATGATTTTGCCATTCAACAAACATCATAGAATTCCTTTACACAAACATAGATGATGTAGCCAAGTGCACAGCTAGGCTACATGGAATAGCTTACTGTTCCTAGACTATGTATTTGTTCAGCATGTTACTGTTCTGAATACAGTAGGTAATTATAACACAATGAGAAATACTGGGCCATTAGAAAAGCCATGACATATTTTTACATAGAAAATTATGTCATGAATTTTCCCACAACCCAGTATGTATGTACCTAAACATATTTACAACTACACAAGGTACTATAAAAATAAAGTGTAAATATTTCAAAGGAGGGACCAGCAGATGGTGTGATGGTTACATTGTTGGAATACCCACATAGTCAGTCATGGTTTGAGTCCCATGCCTGGTGGCTTAAAATTCATGCTGGGAGTGTGTGTGTGTGTGTGTGTGTGTGTGTGTGTGTGTATGCCCAAAATCCCAAGAGGGGAATGGAGGAGAAGGATTATGCTGTGGCCTTCCCTTGGGGGGTGATTTCTCACTATCTGTCTCTCTGTCTCTCTGGTGACCATATGTGTCCTATAAGAAAAGTCTGCCTAGGGAAAAAAAAGTTACAAAAGGTCCAAACTGTGGCCTGGTGGTTAAGTGAACTGAATCCCACATGGTCAAACCCACATTGCAAGATCTGGAATGAGTGGCTTGAAAAACACTCTGGGAGCCTAAGTGCACTTGCCCAAAAACTCCAAAAGGGAGAGGTGGAGAAGAAAAGATTGGATCATGACCATGACCCATGAGAAGTGTGGTTTCTTGCTTTCCCTCTTTGTCTCTCTCTGTCTCTCTCCAGCAAGTGCATATATGCTCCAGAAAAAAAAAAATTAAGTGTTGAAATGTGGAGGAATGCTTAAGATATTATGGTACACTACCATAAACTTCGAAATAGTGTCCATGTAAGCTGCAGTAAAATTATAAAAAGTTTTTATTTAGTCAATAATAAGTTAACTTTAGCTCTTGTAGTCTATAAATTTTTTATTTTTTAAACTTTTGTCTCTAGTAATAACACAGCTTGAAGCACAAATTGCACAGCTGTACAATTTTGGGGTTTTGTCAGCGTTTGCTATATCATGCACATGCTTGTGGGAGACACAGCGACACAGAGAAAGAGAGAGAGATAAAGTGAGAAAGCATTCCACAAGGTGGATGGCCATGCCACAATCCCTTCTCCTCCATTCTCCTTTTAGTATTATGGGCATGCACACACACACTGGCATGTTTTTCAAGTCACCACGTCCAGGAGTAGAACCTTGCAGTTGGTCATGTGAGTTCCAACTGCTTTACCCACCATGCCATGGGCTGGCCATCTGTATCTTCCTTTCTGAAACAGTCCAGATTATAAGCAAATGCATAACTTGTGTGCATAGGTTTATCTGAGAATTGAACACTAATCCTATTTCTCCCCAGGGTACTATTTTGTGAATTATTATTATACATATCCAAACAATGTGATGTGTTGATTTGCATTTTCCTTTTTCATATCCCTCTATATTGCATTCAAAGTCAAATTCTCTTTTAAAAAACGTTGACATTGGTGATTAAGGTCCTGGCCAAACATGGTATGAGTCCCAGGTCCCAGACTCAGCAGCCAAGATCCATGCTAGGTGCATGTATTCATATACCCAAAATCCCAGAACGAGAATAAATTATGTCCAAAGGGTCCTTCTATCTTTATTTTTAAAAATTTGTTCAGAGGGCTCATGCACACATAATAGATAAAAGAGGAGAGAGAGAGAGAGAGAGAGAGAGAGAGAGAGAGAATAAGAAAGCATATCCCATGGGGAATGATCAAGCTGCAATCTTTCTCCTCCATTTGTCCCTTCTTTTCTTTCAGGATCTTCAGAATGTGAAGAGACATGCAAGGCATGTTTCTCAAGTAACCTGGTTTAGCACTGGAGCCATGTAGTTGGTCATGTGGGATCCAGCTGCCTTAATCATCATGCTACTGACTGGTCCTTTTTCTTTGAAGAATAGAAAGTTTACTAGTTGTGTTTTGGTATTGATTGTTGTATGTTAGTTTTAGTCCTCCTAGTACTCAATGTCTTTTAAAGAGTAAAAGTTAATTTATTTACAGACAAGATTCATAAATTATAACATCTTTTTTAATTACCAGAGGGCATTTGTGCCCTTCAGATAGGGGAAGAGACAGTGAGGGGGGGGGAAGCACCCTCAATGGTATGTGGTCACACCACAATTCCTTCTCTTGCTTTTCTTCATTCTGTTGGGATTTTCAGTACACACACACATATGCCCAGAGTGTTTTTCAAGCTCCTGGGGCCAGGGTTCAATCCACTCAGTCACGTAGGATCTAGCTCCCTTAATCAGTATGCAACAGGGCTGTCTCTATAAATTATAACTTTAAACACTAACTTTTATATTCCACTTTTTTGAGTTTCTTCTTCAGTAACACCAATTATGCATAAGTTGACTCTTTTGCTTGTTTTCTATACTTATCAGTTTATATTAATAGTTTTTAACTTTGTTCATATAAATATTTTTGATATCTTTTATCAGTCTTCTTTATCATATTCCTTGCTATGCTTTCCAGTTTGCTTCATGTAATTTCAAGTAGAAGATGGCATTTTTTATTGTTTTACACTCTTTTCTTGAGTTCTTCTGGCTCATGCTTTATCTCTCTCTATTATTTTGGTACATCTTCTCTGACTTCTTGTATCTTGGTTTTGAGCTATTCTAAAGATGATCGTTTAGTTGTGTAAACTAACTGTATAATAACATAGTTATGTCATTTGTTATTCCACAGTATCTTTTTGTAAGTATTCTACCATTCATTTTCACAATTTCTTTTATTACAACTGTCTTGTATATTTTTATAGATATTTTACTGGCTCCTCATTGTTAATTATTTATTTTTGAATGACCCAAGTTTCCATGAACCAAGAGTTGACAGGAATCTTTGTGGAGGAAGGGGTAGGGAAGTGTTCGTTTACTTATGACATGAGGTTGTTGTAATTTTTGATTTCTCTAACTGTAGACTGCTTTCAGTTAAATATCTCCATCAGCGTTGTCTTTGTTTATGTTTAATTGAATAGAGAGGGGACAGAAAAGTACTATAAATGCACGTTTGTCCTTATACGCAGCAGATTTTGCTTTTGTCTTTCAGGGGATGTCACATGTGCTGGAAATTTTAACACTGTCACTTTAAAATCTGTAAATGCAGACTTTCTTAATTATATTTCTAAATGTCCTCTGAGATTCTCTGCATTTGGCAGTCCTTCGCCAGATATTGTGGCACTGAGGTACAGAAGTCTTGTGACTTTATTATAATTTGCTGTTTTTCTTTTTTCCTTCTCCTTTTTTTTTTTTTTTTTCTTTTTAGGAATCTTGTTTTGGAGTAATTTTGAATGCAATGTGAATTATTATTTTGTCTTAAAATTTGAGGTATTATAGACTCACCATATTGGCATTTTGAAAATTCTATGCTTTAGTAAGTCTTTTTTATTTCTTCCACTTTAAAGTGTTTGTCTCTTCGAGTATCTATAATAATAAATATTGAATAATTCATTTAATTAGGAGCTTCTTGATTATTTTAACATTTGTATAGTTTTTTTTTTTTTATCATGGTACAAGCCATTTGTTGAATATGCTTCCTCTGATAAGAGGTTTAGCAAATATTATTAACCATGTAGCTTACTGATGCTAACCTATGTGTCCTTGGTTCATTAAGAGATACAGAGTTTTGCAAATTATAAATGACCTTTTCAGCATTGTAGATGACTTTTGCAATATCAGCTACAAGTGCTGCTTTAGTTTCTTTCTTTATACTGTCACACAGAATTGTCTAAATGTCTGTCATCCACAGGTTTATAATGAACTCTGTGTGCTAAACACTGTGTCAAATCAGTTCATTAGCAACTTTACCAATTGCTTTCTCTTTTCATTGTTTCTTTCCATCATCCATCGCTGCCAGCTGTGGCCTAGTTCCAAAATGTCATCTAACAGTAGAAAACAGCTTGAGATAGTAAGCTAGATTTTTAACAGATTAAAGATCTTTTAATACTCTAGACATAATCCTACATATTGCTAGTGACTGTTTATAGAGTGGCCTTCCTATATAAGACTCTGAAGATGCATGTGTGAATGTAGATTTAGAATGGTATATAGATAAGTAGATACATGGAAAGAGATACATAGATCTATCAATAGAGAAAAATAGAATGATACACATGTACACACAAACATGAAAACATATTCATATCTACATTCAACCCCCACTTTATGAAATAATTGAGATCAAAGGGATGTGTTTACTTGGATAGTTGGAATGTGGAATTACTTATCCCACATTAAAAAAAATACAGTTTTTAAAGGTCAGATAATAAAAATCCATACAACCTATATAACTCAGTCCTGAACTGTAGCACTTGTAGATAAAATGAGTTATGGGTTGTTTTCAAAATAAGAAAAAATATTGTTTAAAATAAGTTTAATTTCCAAAGATATTCATGAAGATGTTTATAGAACATACAGTCTGGAACGGTAAAGTGAATTGAATTAATCTGTATGTTTCCATCAATTTAAGTCTATACAGAGTTCCTAATAACCTAGGAAAATGCTTACTATAATAAGTTTAAGGAAAAGAATAGCAGACTACAAAAGTACAAATTAGTGGTGGGGGTAGTGCTGCTGGTGATGATAGTGGTGTTACTAGGACTAGTAGTAGTAACAGCTGGAGCTAATAGTCATTGAATGTTTACTTAATGCAAGATACTGTGAAAAGAACATTTCATGGGGGACCAGCAGTTAGTGTAATGGCTATGTCGCTGGACTCCCACGTAGTCGACTGCAGTTCGAGTCCCGGACCCGGTGGCTTAAACTCACACTGGGTGCGTGTGCGTGCATGCCCAAGATCCCGAGAGGAGAATGGAGGAGAAGGGATTGTGGCGTGGCCATCCCCCATGGGGAGTGATTTCTTGCTTTCTATCTCTCTGTCTCTCTCTGTCTCTCTCTGTCTGTCTGGCGAGCGTACGCACCCTATAGCGAAAACCTCTCAAAAAAAAAAAAAAAGAACATTACATGGATTATTCTGCTTAATCTTCATAATAATGTTTAGAGATAAGTAATAGCATCCTATTTTTACAAATGAGAAAATGAAACTCCAATATGTTAAGTAACATATCCAAAATAAGTGAAAGGCAAGAAAAGGAAATACAGTCTATTTAATGAAAAATGTGCAGATGTGGTGGCATGTGCTTATAAGATGCTGATGCTCCATAGGCTGAGGCCATGTAGGAAGCCTGTGCTCAATTTCTGGAGCACTTTCTAAAAAGCTGGGCACTCTCGCTTACACTTATAATCACAACTACTTTTGAGGTTAGGGAACGAAGATCATGATTGAGAAAGACTGTTTATTAAAAAAGCAACCCACATTTTAGCAATTGCAAATAATTCTGCTATAAAGATAGATGATATGAAACTAACCCAAATGTCCACAAACAGATGAAAAGATTGAAAAAATGTAGTACATATACACTATGAAATACTGCTTAACCATAAAAACAACAAGATCATAGCAACATGGACAAATGTGGAAGATTTAATTCTGAGCGAAGCAAGCTAGGCTATGAAAGAGAGACACTGTATGTCTCCACTTACTATATGGTGACTGTATTCTATGGCAGAAACTGAAAGATGAGAGGATACAGAAGCATGGAAAACAGTTATGAACACTGGAGAGAGTGTGGGAAGAGGGTGGGAAATGGGAGAGATCGAGAGGAAAGGATTCAAGGAGAAAAATAAAGGCAAAACATTTGAGGGACTCAGAAATGGAAGATTGTCTGTTGATGATAAAGTGTATGATATCTTTGACTGGACTGGTGTGAAGTGTGTTCATGTTGGGTAAATTCACTTTACAAGCTGTAGTGATGTACAGTGATTGAATGTATAAAATAAAGTTTTAAAAATAAAATGGGAAAAAGCCCCCACATATGGATGTATACTGCAAATGATTACCACAATGAAAAAAAACTGTATGATGAAATGATATACATAAATTATATGCACATAAATGCATATAACAATATTTTAAAAGCTAAATAGCTGTTCCTGTTTAATGAGACTATCTGTGATTTTGCCTTTTTTCTCTTTTTCTATGTTATACATATTTTTACATTGAATATATATTAGATTTATATTTGGAAAATGAGGTTTAAAAGAAATAATAGTTGTCAGACAGCTATATAAAAAGAAATACACATAATTATCAAGGGGATAATTTGTACTTCAGGTGCTATAACAGTTTATAAAATTATGAAAGATGCTATATTAAGTATCAACTGTAAAATAATTCTGTATTTAATGAGGTTCAGGCAGCTTAACAATCATTAACATTTGCCCAGTTTATATGCATGTAGAAGCAATCTATAATTAGAAGCTTTTAAGAAACATAACATATAATGAGATTTAAATATTTACTAAATGTGACAGTTTCACAAAGTCTCACAAAATCAAGTATTTTTCACATATACTCTCTATCTAGACTACATTGTGTATGTAATCATGTTTCTTATAGGAGCTGATCTTATGTAAAATTAGAGGCCTTGGAACTTAATTTATAACCTTTCTATGCAATTTCAAAAGACTGGCCAGTTTGGACTCAACACTGGCATACACATTTATAGATATTTATTCTTGTGTAAGTACTGTTTACCTCTGATACCAAACAAACACGAAAGGTTGCTGACACAAACTTAAAGACCAAAATGCTTGAAGACCTGAGTCCTAGGCTTCTAAGTAAAAATAGATCTTTCTTTTCCATGGAATTTTCAAATGAATATTAATCTTGAAGATGCATTATTTTTGACTCTTTTTTCCAAAATGAGAAGAGGTGAGAAGAATCTAAATACACACCCATGAAAGTGACTTATGTGTTGGGAGAAGCCTGAGGGAGAAAAAGAGTATGTTCTGAATATTACATTTATGACTTTGTTTGGATGTCATCCAAAATCATTGAAAAGAGCGAACAGACCTACACGCCAAATCCCAGAGCCATGTTTGAGTTGTTCAGCACACATTCCAGACTGAGAATCAATGTTACAAACAGCTACAACTGCCAGCAGCTTTGAGAATAACTTGAAAACATGACATTTTGAATTTTAGAAATATTTTTCAAGGCAATAGAGATGGGTAAAACACACATTTATGTAGCACACCACTTTGTCTTATGTTGGTAATTGCTGGCTTGGGCTTCTGAGGTGTCTCTATCAATCTTTTGAAAATAAAGTGAGAAGTGAAATATTCTATTGGTGAGCAAAACTTCTGCCTTATTTTTAAAATCTATTTTTTAAAAAAAGTTTTTATTTTGCCCATAAAAGGGAGAGACATATATGTAGAGAGACAGCACTCCCTGAAGCCACGACCCACTTCTAACTTTAGCCAGCCCAGATCATGGGCTGCCCAACATACTCATGGAGGCCCCTGGATGTGAACTTCAAACCATCCCATATCAGCCATCTTTGTAGAGCTTCATGCTTTACCTCTGGGTCACTGTCCAACCCCCAAATCTACATTTTCAAAGTGGATTGTTTTTGACTTTCCTTTGAATTTTAACTAGTTTATTTTGAGATAACTGTAGACTCACTTGTGGGGGGTATGAAATAACATAGGAAGATAACATATATCCTTTAACTAGTTTCTGCCAATGTAACAACTTCCAAAACATCAGGATATTTACATTGACCTAGTCAAAAAACAGAACAATTCCATCATCACAGGGATCCCTTGAGTTGCCTTGTTATAGCAATAATCACTTCTCACCTGCTCTTTCCATTCCTCTAACCCCTGATAATTTTTAACGTTTTCCATTTCTATAATTTTGTCATTTCCAATTTATTTTTTAAGTTATTGCTATAGGGTGTTTGTGCTCACCAGAGAGAGAGAGAGAGACAGAAAGAGAGAAACAGAAAGAGAAATTTAGGAATCCTCCCCAGGGGGGATGTCCACACCACAATCCTTTTACCTCCAGACTCCTCTTGGGATTTGGGTATGCATACACAAGCACCCCACCAGATTTTCAAATCACTGGGTCTCCTGGCCCTCCAATTAATTTTTTTTTTTTGGAGAAGTTTTGGCTACAGGGTGCGTATGCTCGCCAGACAGATAGAGAGAGACAGATAGACAGAAAGTGAGAAATCACCCCCCAGGAGGGATGGCCACGCCGCAATCCCTTCTCCTCCATTCTCCTCTTGGGATCTTGGGCATGCACGCACATGTGTCCGGCGTGAGTTT
>NW_006203847.1:969994-980774 GCF_000334495.1 Tupaia belangeri chinensis
GTGATTGACTACATGGGAGTCCAGCGACATAGCCATTACACTAACTGCTGGTCCCAGCCTCCAATTACTTTTAAGAAAGATTCTATATCATATTATCCTACATTGTGGGCACTTTCGAAATCAGATAACTTCTGACTATAGTACTTTAGGTTCAATATACCTTTTGCCTTTTTCAAATAAAAAAAAATGCCCACAAAATACAAATCTAGTTCATAAAGAATCATCTAAAGTTTAAAAGTCATTCATTTAACAACTATTCGTTGAGTCTCATATGCAGGATACTATAGTAGGCATGAGAGAATACATAGGACAGACAAGGTCTCAGCCCACGTGGAATTTATATTCATTCCTAAGGAGAGAAATACGCAATGAACAAAATTTTAGAAAAATAAAACACGCAAGTCTTAAACTTGTACTTGTATAAGATTATTCTGTTACTTTCATATATTTAAGGAGAAAACAATCTGCTAGATTTGTGTCCCATGAAATCAGACACCTTATTTATCTTGTTTATGTTTTTATCCCCAGCACTTATCATAGTGCCTGGCATGTAGTAGATAGTTATTTATTCAATCACTGTTTATGGAGCTCCTACTGTGTCCCCAGGTATGGTTCTAATCACTGAGAATACAGCAGTAAACATACAAAACTCCTTGTTCTCATAGAGTTTATGTGAATCTTAAAGATATCTGTCACAAAATAGGTTTCAAAAACCTATCAGTGCTACCCTTGCTGTTGTCATTGCTTTTACAGTTATTAACGTATGTCCCAGCCACACTACAATGCTGACCCCACTTAGAAAGAACACTACTGTCCAGACTGGAGTCAACAGAAACACACCAGGCACTGGCTGGCTGGAAGGCACTCTTTTTTCTCTTTCTCTTTCTTCCCTCTTTCTCTTGTCTTTCACAATAAGATAAATGTTAAAAGACATTTGTCAATACTGCAAGGTCATCACCATAACTTAGTGGTTAAAAACTATTTGTTATTAAGGGAGCCAAACCTCACATTCCAAACCACTATTGAAATATTGGCCCCAGAGCCTTGAACAAACATGCATGCTAAAATTCCCAATAGGATAGAATGGAGAAGTAATTTTGAAGTGACCATGACCATTGGAGTTGCTATTTCTTTCTTCCTCTCCCAGTGTCTTTCTGGAAAAAGTATGTCACCTGTGGCAATTTTTAAAATATTTGCTTCAGTTTATTCATAAAGGTAAATTGCAATGGCATCTCTCAAAGCATAAGGACAAATGTGCAAGAAAATCCCATGTACAATGGAACAAATGTTAATATTTTGTAAACTGTTCTCTCATAGCCACAAAAGATGTTTGACTTTTCTTCCAGATGAGTAGTATTGAAGATACCTTTTCCCCAATGGACATATCTAGTTAATTTTTGTCTCAATATTTATTCTGAGCACACCACAGGAGTACAGGTAGTCTTTTGAAAGCAGGGTAGTGGTATTACTAATAATATCACATAGTTTTATTTTTAAAAAAAGCAGCTTTGAAGTGTGTTTTATCATTGTATAGAGCAAATTTTTGTTAAATTTGCTTTTAGGGAGATACATTTTTTATTTTAAATATTACCTTGATTGATTTAAAGATAAAACTGTCCAATATTGAACTGGGTGCAAGGAGAATATGCTAAAGACATGTGATTGAGCGCCAGCCTGTGGTGTAGTGGCTAAGGCAGCTGAATCCCACATGGCCAACTACACGGTTTGAGTCCCAGACCAGGTGGTTTGAAAAATACGCTGAGTGCCTGTGCATGCATGCCCAAAATCCTGAGACGAGAATGGAAAGATAGGATTGTAGTATAGCCATCCCTCCTGGAGGGATGCTTTCTCACTTTCCCTCTCTCTCTCTCTCTCTTTCTCTCTCTCCAAAGAAAGCTGAAAATAAGAAAAAACCATTATGTGATTGAATAAATACTATGTCAAGTTTCTATTCAATATCAACATGCTTAGACAGATCTCCATAGGCGGTTTGGCATTACTCATTCCTCTTTTGATGAAATCAGTCTTTTCATCTAAAGCACCTCCAGCTCCAAGAATGATGTGTAAAATTATTTTGTACATAAATGGGGCTATTATCTGAGACACTTCTCTCTTGACCTCACTTATCCTCTCCCCTCTGTTTGGGAGGCAGTTGTTTGCAGAAAGCATTTGTTGAGGATTTTTCTCTCTTTTTAACTTTTTTTTTTTTTTTTTTTTTTTTAATGGGAACAGAAAGATTTGAGGATCAAATATATTCTCAAGGGTAGTCCAAGCTTTTCTTTTGACTGAAAGACTCTTCAAAGCAGAACCCAAGCGGATAGGATGACATTTCTAACTTTGAATTTCTGGTGGTTTATTCTATACAGATGTAAATTTAACATTAGCTGGACTTTAAAGGAACAGCACATGAAAGCAAGACAAAACTAAACCAAAAATAGCTAAAAGAAACAGACTTGTGGAAATGTCTGACATTAGTAGCATGCTTTTCTATCACCATTGCCATTATCCTGATCTCAGCACCACTCTCATACCAAAAACCATCTCCAAAGAACCTTACCTAGAATATTTGCTTTTACTGCCTCTCAGGAGACTCCTTCCTCCCCACTCTCTCTTCACCTCAGTCATCCTGTACATTTTGACTGAAATTATCTTCTAAAACATTTTTTTGCCACTCTGACTGTTACTATAAAAATAAAACAAAGAGACAACTTGAGTAACAACTTTGGATTTTCAGAGTTATGAGTCTGGGTTGGAGTGTAAGATCAGTATTTTTCTTTTTTATTGGCCGGAGGGCACATGTCCTCACCAGAGTGAGACAGAGACAGACAGAAAAAGCAAGAAAGCACCCCATGAGGCATGGTCAGCCTGCAATTACTTCACCTCTTTCTTCCTATTGTCAGGGTTTTGGGTATGCACGTTTTTCAAGCCACCAGGTCAGGGACTCAGATTGTGAGATTGGCCATGTGAGATCCAGCTGCTTCAACCACCAGGCCATGGACTGGCCCAGGATCTGTATTTTTAAACTGCCTAGGTTGTTCTGAAGTGCAGACAAGATCAGGGAACTGTTGAGTTGCAAGTGAAAGCCCCAAGTCTTTAGTTTCATATCCTAAACCTGATGTAATGTGACCCTGAAGATATAATATATACCTGAAAATCTTTTTTTTTCTGAAAATCTATTTTGAAAAACAATAAACTTCAATAACTTTAATATCTCTAATTGACCTGAGTACAAACTGAATTTCCTATCACCTATTCAAAACAGATTAATTTAATGCAGATTTGAGTTTCAAGGAGGGAGAATATAATGTGCTAAGCTATCAATTTTTCCAACTACCTAACTTCAAAACACAGATTTTCTTCTCATTTTTTTTAATGCTAGAAGGCCTTTGGCTATAGCCCTGTATATAGCATATAAGAAGTGAAAGAATGGAACAAATGATATTGCTGCAAATAAAACCTTCATTATTGGGCTACTTCAGACAAAATATCTGCTAAAATTTGCATCTATTTGAGCATGTTTGATTGTTAGATCAAAATGCAGGGAAAATGAAGCTTATTATAAAAACCTTACTGCATTCAACACTAATAAATATGTATCACGTTTCATTGTCTGAGCCATCCAAAGGAAGACTCAAGATGTTGAGTAGAGCAACTTATTCTAAGTGTTGATGACTTAGAGAGAGTAAGTTATCTTACTTTATTCAACCTCTTGATTTCTTGACTGGTAAAAGCTTAAGATGTGAGAAAGTTTTGATGTTAATTAGACCAATAATATTTGCTTGTTCTGTTTGAAATCCCAGGCCTTTGCTGATGACTGAATTCTGAATGGTTCATGTTTTTAAAACTTCCTATCACTTTGACATGCATAACTTATAAATAATTGTGATCCACAATCGCACTGAGTAGAATATATTTTTACACAAAACACGCGGGCTAAGCAAGTCTATAATTGGAAATTATTCTAAACATAAAATTTCTACTTTCCATCTCAGTGGTAAAATGAACACTGCATTAGTTTCTTGTTCCCATGTAGAAGTTATCTCAAAACATAATGATATAAAGCAAAAATATATTTATTATATCAGTTTTTATGAGTCATGGATTTGGGAGCATCATAACTTGGTATTTTAATTATATTCCTCCTAGAAAGCTAAGCAGCCCAAACTGGTTTTCCTGGGATGAAGTACATTCTCACAATATGGGGTTTTCAGTTTTAAAACTGGGATAGTCCCTGATAAATTAGGATGTAGGATTAGTCCAGAGGCCTGGGATACAGAGTTGTCAGTGATGATATCTCATAAAGTCCTGGGAAAATTGAGATAGGTTGTTCACCCTGCTCTTTTTTTTATTTTTAAATTTATTTTTTATTATCATCATAATCTTGTTTATAATGCATTGGACTGCATATAACTTTACAGTGTATTACATTGCTTTTTCAAAAGGAAGTGCCTTGCATGTCAGTCAATACAGAGACATTAATCTCCCCACTTCAACATTCAATATCTTTTCAATGTTTTTCCCAATCATCATTCTTATTATTCTAATTATTTTTTAAACAGTCAATCACTATTTCTCATTTTGCTTGTAAAAAGACTTTACCCATCCTGAAATACTTCTCAGATCAATCCAGTTGAGAATACTATACATGCCGTCAACAGGTAATAAGCCATATCTGATTCCCACTAATGTCTTGCCTCTCTATTTGTTTTCTTGCTTTCTTTCTCTATCCTCTTCTCTTCAACCTCTCCCCCCCCCCAATTCCACACTGTCTTATTCTCGTTAAGTACTTTCACTGCTTTTATGTCCTCCAATAGTCAAGATGAAGATTGGGGCTGTGGTCTTCTGCAGACTTGACAGGGCCTAGAGGATCCACTCCAAAAACAATAATACACTTGGCAGGAGTTCTCAGTACTTTGGCATATAGACCTTTTCACAGAATGACGTGAGTATCCTCATGACATGGTAGCTGACTTAGGTCAGAGTGAATGTTCCAAGAGAGAAAGATAACAAGGAGGAAGCCAAAATGCTTCTTTTTGGAAAAGCATAATTTCAGATCTGTCATTTTCTTGTTAATTTATTTTTAGCAAGTCACTAAGTCCAGGTTATGCCCAAAGGGAGAATTAAGCTCCATCTCTGGTATGAATGAATGTATAAGAATTCATAGATATATTTTAAAACCTCCATAAGAATTATGCTAATACTTACTTTACTCAATGGGTTGTCTTAAGTATTCAAGTGTATGTATATATAAAACACACATCAGTGTTTGATAATGTTCTCCTTTAAAATAACAAAAAATAAGCTTTGTCCAAGTTATGTCAACCACAATGATTTTATTTTTTAAATCAGTAACTCAGCATCCTGTCTTTACAAATTTATTAGAAGATGAGATAAATGGAAAAGAGTGGCAAAACTAACTCAAATTATATGAAAAGCTCACTGGGAACAATTCTTATAAGAAATATTGATGTCCATCTATGTTTCTAAGTAGATAGTCATCTATCTAAATGGATGACCAAATTAATAGTAACTAAATCATTTCCAGAAAATCTAACTTATTTAGAACTCAAAGGTGTCAAAAACACTAGATCACTTCACCCTCTTTCTTCAGTAAATCTGAAATTCTACTCCATTATTTATTTTCCTCTTTCCTAATTGTTTTTTATTTAGGTTATGTTCTTTATTTCTTCCATGAGAAAAAGAAATAGAAATATACAGAGAGAGACCTTCAACTGGGTCTTCAGGCCAACCCTCAGCTTCAGTCAGCCCAGGATTGTGAGCATGCACATACCAGGTGTGTTCAGGGAGGTCAAAGGACACAAACCTGAAAAATTCCCATGTGGATTAGTCTCACAGAATGTTGTGTTACTGCTGCATCATCATCTAGCACCCTTCTCCTTTCTAATCCCTTTAAAAGTTGAACCACAGAAAGTAAAAATTAGCACTCTCTCTTTGAGCATGCTATCCCTTTCTACTGTATGGGTTCAAGTAATATCCATGAAACTTCAAAATGTTTGCCATATGCCACAACCTCTTTTGAAGAAAGTTTCATGAATCAGCTCTTTGCTAAAAAATACATATATGCCATATCATGAAAAGTGTGAGCTCAGCAATAACCAAACAACAAACTTGAATTTTATTATGTCTCCTATGATTCTTTTCTCTTTTAAGGTTTTCGAAAGTTTACTGAGAAGGGAACCAGCAGTTAGCATAATGGCTATGTCGCTGGACTCCCACGTAGTCGACTGCGGTTTGCATCCCGGACCTGGTGGCTTAAAACTCACGCTGGGCGCGTGTGTGTGCGTGCCCAGGATCCCGAGAGAAGAATGGAGGAGAAGGGATTGCGGTGTGGCCATCCCCTCTGGGGTGGTGATTTCTCGCTTTCTGTCTCTCTGTCTCTCTCTGTCTGTCCGGCGAGCGCACTGGCCCTATAGCAAAAACCTCTCAAAAAAAATAAGTTTACTGAGAAGTAATCTAAGAGTACTGCATACAAATTACCTGTAGAATAATAAATGCTAGACATATTCTTGAGTAAAAAAGAAAGAACCTAAAGTATACAGGATTATTAGTGAAAAAATTCAGATTTAACTTTAATAAATCAAATAAATGCTAAGGAATTTTGCTTAAAACTTAGAGCCAGGAAACAGGTTAGGGTTCTGTTCATATCGTAGGTACATGAACCTATTGACAGCTCAAAACAGGACAAAATACTTAATACCAGAAAACAAAGCCTAGGAGAAAATCAGCAAAAGGGAATGGAAAACAACTATAGACATGGGAGGAGGGTGGGAAAGGGCAGAGGGTCAGAAATAGGGGTTATATATGTCAAACTAGAAATGGAAAATTATTGACAATAACATGCATGATTAAGCCACTATTCAGTATATTCTGGATGGGAAATCACATTTTGTATACTGTGACGATGTTTAGGGAATGAAGGTAAATTAATTAATGAAAAATGTTTCAGAAAAGAAAAAAACTCATGGAAATACATGTAATGAGAAAACTATGTATGAATTTCAAAAAAGTTTTTGTACCAAAGTTAACTTGTACTTTAATTGTAAAATAAATAAATAAATAAAGTTAAAAAAAATAAGTGAATTCATGGTGAGATTGTTTATATTTCCATGTCTGTGTTTCTTCAGGATTATGTAGCTTCGTTTTGTTATACTCTAGCCAATTAGGGATTAAGAAAAACACTTTGAATATTACTTTTAAACTGATTAAATGACATATACTCCTTTTTTCCTACATTTTTGAAACTGTATCTTAAGGGGAAATGCATGTTAATTTTTACATTAAGAACAAATAGTTTCATAGGATGAAACAAAAAGAAGTGGGAAAATATTATAAAGGAATATTTATAACATTTTGAAATTTACACGACATTTTAAAAATTCTAAAACATTCTATAGCAGTGAAATTGGAAATTGTTCTATATTTGGAAAAATAATTATTTACTTATTTTTTTATTCATTCATTCATTCATTTCAATTTGACCAGAGAACGAGAGAGAGAATGTGAGAAAGCAAGCCACCAGGTCCGGGACTTGAGCAATAGTCAGCCATGTGGGAGCATCCAGTGCCCTAACCACTGCGCCACCTGCTGGTCCTGAAATCATTCAATATTTTAAGATTTTCACATAGGGCTTGTGTACTTGGTGGAGAGATACAAACAGAGACATAGAGAGGGAAATTGAGAAATCACTTCCTGGAGATATGGTCATACCAAAATTCCTTCTCGTCCATTCTCTGCTCAGGATTTTGGGCACACATATACATGCAGCTGGATTGATTTTCAAGTTAGGTTCAGAACTCAAACTGCAGTTGGCCAAGGAGTAATCAAACACCTTAATCACCATGCTACCTGCTGGCCCTGAAATTGTTTAAAGATTTAAATAAACAAAACAATCAATGCAAGGCAAAATGCCTGTTGAAAATCTAGTTTCAGAAATATTAAAATAATGTAGAAACTAGAGACAGATTTGAATATGTTCATCAATATGTAAATACCATAACCTATAATTAATATGATTCCCATATAACCATTTGTTTAATAGCAATTGATATTAGAGTATCCTCTATCATACATTGACTGTAATAATTTAGTTTTGAAAGTAGTCAGACTGAAGAAATTCTTGCTGCCTTAAACTTAAAAATGTACTGGGCCTCAGTGCTTGAATCAAAAGCAACAGTATTTGGCTTGATTATGGAGGAGGCTAACTATCCATAAATTAGTTACTCCATATGGGATAGCAGTCAATCAACCCTGTCAAATTCTCCATTTGGGAAGTTGTGTTAGAGTTACAAAGAGAAAGTATGTTATTTTAGCTCTAACTACCAGAAAAAATAAATAAGCCTGAGAAAATTTTCCAATTTTTATAAATTATGTTGTTCATCTGAGAATAGATAGTTGATAAAGTGTCATTTAGTACATCCTTATTCTTTCGTATTGCTAAAATAAATCCCACAAACTAAAAGTAATCTAGTTTGTCTCTTCTGTGCAACTTCAAAGAGCTTGACCAATATATCCTCTGCTAGATCCTTAAAGTCCCTCTTGTATTTCCTGCACCATTAACTGTCTTAAGGGAGTAGTTAGATACAGTCAATAATCTTCAACAATAGTGCCAAGAATGCACAATAGGGAAATAATAGTCTCTTCAATAAATGGTGCTGGAATAACTGGCTATCTATATGCTAAAGAATAAAATTGGTTCCTTATCTTACATAATACACACATGCAAAAAAGAAAACTCAAAATAGACTGAAAACTTATACCTAGGGCCTGAAACCTTAAATATTCTTGAAGAAAACAGGGGAAAAGATCCTTGGCATTAGCGTTTGCAATGATTTTTGGGTAAGATACTAAAAGTATAAATGACAAAAGCAAAACAAAGGGAAATGCATCACACTAATATGCTCCTGCAGAGAAAAAGAAACAAGTAACAAAATGAAAAGAAAACCTATGGGATAGGAATAAATATTTATGCACTATATTTTGGATAGAGGGCTAATATACAAAATATATAAGAAATACATATATATATAATTAAATAGCAAAAAAATTAAAAATGGACAAAAGATAATGAATAGACATTTTTCCAAAGATGATACACAAATAACCAATAGTTATATGAAACTTTGAAACTGTTCAACATTACTAATATCAGTGGAATGTAAACTAAAACTGTAATAAAATATCATTTCACTCTTGTTAGGGTAGCTGTTATCAAAAAGTCAAATGTTGGAGAGGATGTGGAGAAACATGAAAACTTGTACACTATAGAAAGCAATATGGAAGTTTCTGAAAAAAACAAACTAAAAAACAGAACTACGTTATTACCCCAAAATCTCACTTCTGTGTATGTATTCAAAGAAATTAAATTGGTATCTCAAAGACACATCTGTATGCCTATGTTCATTGTTGCATTCTTTACAGAAGCCAATATATAGAAACTACCTAAATAACACATAATGAAATAATAGTTTTATCAAAAAAGAAATTATGCCATTTGCAATGACATAGATGAACCAGAGGACGTTATGCTAAGTAAAATAAGCTGGACACAGAAAGACCAAATGCTGCAAAATCACACTTACATGTGGAATCTTAAGAAGCAAAGCTCATAGAAACAAAGTAGAAAGATGGTTTTCAAGAGTTGTAAAAGCTTTTAGTCAAAGGGTACAAATGTTCAGTTGTGAGGCTGACAAGTGACATGGTGGTTAAGGTGCTAGACTCTCACATGGCAGACCATGGTTCAAGTCCCAGACCTGGCAGCTTGCTGTCTCACCCCACCAGCCCCCAATATCTCTCTCTGGTCAAATTTGAAAATAATAATAATGAGTAAAATCAAATAAATAATTCTTAAAAAAAAAAAAGTTTTTAAAAATGGGAGCAGCAGATAGTGTATTGAATATGTCACTGGACTGCCACACAATTGACCATGATTTGAGTCCTAGACCCAGCAGCTTAAAATTCATGCTGGGCAGTGTGAATTGCATGCTCAAAATCCCAAGAGAAGGGAGGAGAAGGGGTTGCCATATGGCTATCTCCTCTGGGGTGGGGGATGATTTCTTGCCTTCTGTCTCTCTGTATCTCTTTGCTTTGCTGATGAGTGCACATGCCATATAACAAAAAATCTCTCATTAAAAAAGTGCAAAAAACCCCCACAAATGTTCAGTTGTAGGATGGATAAATTCTGGAAATCTAATGTACAACATAATGATTATAATTATTGAGTACATCCTAAGTGTTCTAAACACACACCCCTCCACCCAACATGCAATCACACAAAAGAATAAATGATATGTTTATTAACTTGATGGTAGTAGTAGCTTCTCAGTCTGTACATATATCAAAACATTTCATTGTACACTTTAAATGCATACAATTTTAATTTGTCAAGTATATTTAAATAAAGCAGTGGAGGAAACAAAGATAAAGCTCTAAAGTATCATGCATTAGGAAATAAGCCAGTTATAAAATTCTATGTTTTGAAATTGTGACATATTAAAAGAAAATAATCCACAAAGAGAAGTACAAAAGGGAAAGAAGTTAACACATTTTCAATACCACAATAGGTATTATCTTAATGTAGTGCCTGTTACTTTGTTTTTGTTTTTATTTTTATTTTTTAATTTTGCTAGAGGGTGTGTGCACTCCCTAACAGGGACAGAAGACACAGAGAGAGGAACAGAGAGAAATCACCTCACTATAGGGAATAGTTGCACTATAATCCCTTCTCTTTCACCTGTCCTTCCTCTTGAGATTTTGAGCACTT
>NW_006203847.1:984229-995938 GCF_000334495.1 Tupaia belangeri chinensis
GGGGGATGATTTCTTGCCTTCTGTCTCTCTGTATCTCTTTGCTTTGCTGATGAGTGCACATGCCATATAACAAAAAATCTCTCATTAAAAAAGTGCAAAAAACCCCCACAAATGTTCAGTTGTAGGATGGATAAATTCTGGAAATCTAATGTACAACATAATGACTATAGTTATTGAGTACATCCTAAGTGTTCTAAACACACACCCCTCCACCCAACATGCAATCACACAAAAGAATAAATGATATGTTTATTAACTTGATGGTAGTAGTAGCTTCTCAGTCTGTACATATATCAAAACATTTCATTGTACACTTTAAATGCATACAATTTTAATTTGTCAAGTATATTTAACTAAAGCAGTGGAGGAAACAAAGATAAAGCTCTAAAGTATCATGCATTAGGAAATAAGCCAGTTATAAAATTCTATGTTTTGAAATTGTGACATATTAAAAGAAAATAATCCACAAAGAGAAGTACAAAAGGGAAAGAAGTTAACACATTTTCAATACCACAATAGGTATTATCTTAATGTAGTGCCTGTTACTTTGTTTTTGTTTTTATTTTTATTTTTTAATTTTGCTAGAGGGTGTGTGCACTCCCTAACAGGGACAGAAGACACAGAGAGAGGAACAGAGAGAAATCACCTCACTATAGGGAATAGTTGCACTATAATCCCTTCTCTTTCACCTGTCCTTCCTCTTGAGATTTTGAGCACTTATATATACACAGCCAGTGTGCTTTTCAAGCCACTGGATCTGGGATTCAAACCATTTAGTTGGCCATCTATATGGCCACCAGAAGGCCCATTTCTTCTATTCAACAACGAGGAAAATAAAAACTCTTAATGTATACCAAAATATTCTTGTCTTTTAACACCATGATTCCAACATCTCTTAAACAGACTTTCTGATCTACAAGAGGTCTTTTTGTTACAGTTACAGTTTGAATGTACTCCCCCAAAGTTTATGCGTTTCAATGTTAATGCCCAATGCAACATTGTTAGGGGATGTAGCCTAATGAGAGGTATTTGAGACATGAGGGTAACTGACCCTGTGAGTGCATTAATTCCATTTTTTGCAAGAATGGGTTCATTATCACAGAAGTGGTCTCTCTATAAAAGGACAAGTTTGGTTTTCTTGCTCCTGTTCTCTCTCACTCTTTCGTCCTTCCTTCATGGAGTAATGCAGAAAGATGACCTTCATCAGATGTTGGCCATTTGATCTTGGATTTCCTGGCCTTTAGAGCCATGAACGGATACATTTATGTTTATTATAAATTACCCAGTCTCAAGTATTCCATTACAGCAGCAAAAAAAACAGACTAAGACAATTACAATTTGGATGTAGTTAAGATAGTTGCTCCTTTGGCTCTTTTTCAAAGATGTGCTTAACCAGTCAGAGATTTTGTTTTTTTTTTAGAAAAGATCCCAAAGGACTTGCATATTACATAATATAGTGAACTACAAATACTCATTTAAATAGAAGTATAATATATAAATAAGTTTGCAAGAAACTCCCACATCAAAGAAATGCTTTCAAGTAAAAGCATTACTGCTGAAAATAAATATTAGCATTGCCATATTTCATATTCACTTGTTTACTCTTAATTGTCTAAAGAATGAGCAAAACAAGACCTAATGTGGCACACGCTATCTCTTCTCTCCTCAGAATTATCTTTGGGAAGATATAAAGGATGAAAGATGTTAACTTTCTCATCCATTAGTCATGGTTCAATCAAGGAGGACAAATATGTCACCCCACCTAAAACAGAAAGATTGCTGAGGTTGTCAGAGGGAACTTGATTAGCTTGCATCTAAAACTTGCTCAGTTTATATGTTCATAAGATATACTGTCAAATTAAAGACAGATGCCCCATTTGAGTACACAGGGAAAGATAATGCACACACAAATGTCTCATCAATTCAGATGCATGCATATTTTTTCAAAGTGTATCATCTAATTCAAAAGTACATGAAATGCCTTCTTCCTGCTGTGTGAGTTGCATATTACTAGAGAAAGGATCCAGTCTTTCTCTTGGGTATAGAACCAAGGAAGCAATGAATCCCAAAAAACTATTGAGATAGTAAAGTTGTCTCCACACATGTCAAAAACTAGCCAGACATCCTATTCATTATCAAAGCTTCCAGTCTGAGAATACAGACACTACATTATTTAGTATCTTTTCTTTCTAGCTAATTTTGTCTTTAGTACATCTAAGATTATAGTATAGGTAATAATGGAATAAAATGGTCAAAGGGTCATTATAGGTGAAGCTTAGAGACATGATTTTGACCTTTTCAAAGCTCACTGGATTCACCTCATTATCTATTTTTAAATGAGTTATTTCTACTGTGAAGGAGGGAGACAGATGAAGAGAGGAAGAGAGATAAAGGCACCCCCAACAGGGCTTTCATGATGCAATTCACCAACAGTCTCAGCCAGCTAAGGTCATGGTCACATGCGCACAAGAATACCTCTGGAAACAAACTTGGGACCTTCCCATATAGCTGTTACATTACAGAGCACTGTTTTACTACTGTACCACCATGACTGGCCCTCACTGTTATTTAAGTGAAAAATGTTTTATTTTTATGATGTATGGGGTGCAGTCAGAGCAGGAAGCATGTCAAATAAGTACAACTCCCTTCAATATTATGCCATACATTAGGAGAAAAACAGAAAACCTTTAAAAACAAATTTGGATTCTGGATGAGTACAGTTGAGGGAGTTTACCATTATTATTATTTTTTTCAATGAGATATTTGTGCTGTAGGGCATGCATGCTTACCAGAGAGAGAGAGAGAGAGAGAGAGAAAGTGAAAAATCATTTTCCAGAGGGGAGGGCCATGCCGCAATCCCTTCTCCATTTTCCTCTCAGGATTTTGGGCACACATTTCACACACGCCCTGAACAAGTTTTAAGCCACTGGATCTGGGACTTGAACTGTGGTCAACTACATGGGAGTCCAGCAGCTTCACTATTACACCATCTGCTAGTCAAGAGTTTGCCATTTTTAAACATAAGCTTTATTTTTAACTTTTGAAATCTCTGTTTTCAGGACCAGCTGTTGGCGTAATGGCTATGTCACTGGACTCCCATGTAATAAACCGCGGTTGAGTCCCAGACCCGGTGGCTTAAACTCATGCCGGACGCAGTTGCGTGGATGCCTAAGATCCTGAGAGGAGAGTGGAGAAGATTGTGGCATGGCCATCCCCCCCGGGGGGGATGATTTCTCTCTTTTTGTCTCTTTATCTCTCTCTGTCTTTCTGGCGAGTGCACGTGCCCTATAGCAAGAAAACTCTCAAAAACAAACAAACAAACAAACAAACAAAACCTCTGTTTTCATTTAAAATCATGGGGGCATAATATTATAATTCAGAAGAAAATATCACAATAAATAATAATAGATTTTTTTTTTTCGGAAAGGTTTTTTGCTGTAGGGAGTGTGCGCTCACTAGAAAGACAGAGAGAGAAAGAGAGACAGTGAGAGGAAAAGTGAGAAATCACCCCCAGGGGAGCTGACCATGCTGCAATCCCTGCCCTCCATTCTTGTCTTGGGATGTTGGGCATGCACGTACATGTGCCCACCATGATTTTCAAGCCAGTAGGGTCTGGGTATCAAACCACACTGTGTCTAGGACTCAAACCACTGTCGACTACATGGGAGTCCAGCAACATAGACATTACGCCATCTGCTGCTCCCAGATAATAGATATTCTTAATCATATTTATTTCTGTGTAACATGTGTAGTCAAGTGGGAGGATTTGGGCTGTTTTTTGAAATAAATTTGTGTGTTGCTCACCTACCCACCATTATCTATTGAAGGAAACATTGCTGCTATTCATTTCCTTAAACCTTGAGGTACAAAGGGGATATCTAATCACCCATGAGATATGACTTTAATCCTATTGTAGAAGGAAAACACTTGAACAAGTAAGAAGCACATGAGTTATGGGAAATATTTGTGGTAGTGTGGAATTGTCTTTCCCAACTAGAAATTTTCTGTGAAAGTATAATGCATAAAGTATATTCTCCAGAGTCACGTTTTTAAAAGGACAGCAATAATAGGCAGATATTGTTAGGTTGCATGATTTTTGAGTGATGACATGCTCACAGTGAGTTCAAAGGCAACAGTATTCCTTCTAGTTTCTTCCTTTGGCACCCATTGACAGATGGGACTGTCATACACCCTTGTGAGATATTAGAACATCCATACTTACTAAGCTTGTTAATAACATCTGTTAATGTAGTTACAAAAAAATGCATCTGTATTTAATGAATAAGTCAGCTCCACTATGAAAGATTTTGTTTTGAAAGCTTGACAAATATATTTTTTAAAGGGACCATGGTAAAAGCAAGTGGCATTTAAAAATGTTTGCAATATGTATTTGTACAGCTGCTACCCTCTTGCTAGAATATAATTTATCTAGTCTATGGTGAAGGTTGAGCTCATTTTTTGTTTATTTGTGAAGCCATATTGTATTTTATTTAAAACCAAATTGACTAGATAATATGCATGTCCATCTTGGAATGATTTAAATGAAGATATTTTAAGTAACCCTAACTACAGGCTAAGCAACTGAGTAAAATTCAATTTTGGCACAAATGCTGATTTATGTAAAAATATGTAATAAATTCATGCTATGGACTGAATTATGCCCCCTTATCACATATTTATACCTTAACCTCCAATATTACGATATTTGGACCTGCAGCCTTTACAAGTTAATTAAGGTGAGATGAGGTAGTGAGGACTGGGCCTCATGGCTTTATAAGAAGGGCAGGAAAGGGACACACAGGTGGCATGGTGGTTAAGGGGCTGGATACTCCCACATGGCTAATCATGGTTCAAGTCCCAGACCTGATGGCTTGATTTCTCACTTTATCTCTCTCTCATCAAATTGAAAGAATTGAATGAATAAATAAAATTAAATAAATAATTATTTTAAAAATAAAAAGAAGAGCAGGAGAGAGTAAGATCACGTGAGTACTCGGTGAGAAGGTGGCCATCTGTAAGACAGGAAGAGGGCCCTTACCAGAAACCAAATCAGCTGACATCTTAATCCTAGGTGTCCCAGCCTCCAATACTGTGACGAGTAAATGTCTTTTGTTTAAGTCACTTAGTCTGCAGTATTTTGTTACAGCAGCCCAAACAGATTGATACAAATATTATTAGGATGGTAAAAGTGACCAGACAATGGCATAATGGTTAGAGCGACTGGGTCCCAGATGGCTGCAAGTTTCAAGTCTCAGACTTGGTGGTTTGAAAAAAAATGCCACATGCATGTATATGTGTGCCCCAAATCCTGAGAGGTAGATGCAGCACAGTGGATTGTGGCATGTGCATTTCTGCTGGAAGATGAGTTCTCATTTTCCCTCTCTTTTTCCCTCTCTTTTCTCTTCTCCCTTTGTCTCCTACTCTCCTATTCTGGAGACAGCAAGTGCATGTGCCCTATAGCACATTAAAAATAATAATAATGGCTACAGAATTGCCTTATCAAGTCTTACCAAGTATTTCTGATACAGAATGTTTGCAAGTAACAAGAGTGTTTACAAGATTATCACCATCTCCAATATTAAATCCCATGGTCATTACCCACTGTTTAGTAGCTTCACAAAACTGCCATCTTGGGACAGTTCTGTTTTGTATTGTTAAAACAATACAGCTGTGAAGCCCCTCAACCATTTTTCTTAGTTTTCATGTTACCTACCCGAAGGTGACAGTGCTGGATCTCAGCTATAAGAAGAGAAATTTCACTGAAGAGATATGTTTTCCTTAATACAGTGCTGTTCTTTAGCTAACTTTAAAGTTTTGTATATTCCTTTTTAGTTGTCATTTCTTTCAATTTTATCTGTTTACATTTTTTATAATACTGAAAAATTCCAAAAGGAAGACTAAATTAGAAGGGATCTTTATAAAAGGCATCTTCAATTTCCCTTTCATTTTCTTACCCTACTCACCTTCCCAAACAGCTATACAGAATAACTTTATTTCTAAGGATACCACGTTCTTTCACACCTCAGTGACTTTGAAAGTGTGCCCCTGTTCGCATGGAGCAACTTCTTGAACCCTATGAAATCCCACTAATCTTTTAAGGTTTAGGTCAAAGTTCCATTTCACTCTGAAGACTTCCTAAGACACTTAAAAACTATGCTCCCTTGTAGTGCTAGAGATAAAGTGCTTAAAAAATGATTGGGGTATGTCAAAAGGATATGGAACCAATTGATAAAATTTGAGATGACCAAAGCTGGAACAACTTGTGCAACAAAATATGGAATAAAAAGAAATATTGAAGTATAATCTATAATACAAAATAAATACATATATTTATTTTACTGATACAGATAAATTGTTGAATAAATAAAAAAAATGGGGGCAAGAGAGGGAAGGACAAATGTCCTCTTCATGAGAGTTTCAAGTCGATGACAATGGCCATAATAATTTCTCTGACTGGAATAAGTATTCATTCTGGGAAAATTCATTTTCAATATTGTAAAGATATACAGTGATTCAATGTAAAAAATAAGAAATAAAAAAGAGTTTCAAGTAATCCAACTGCTTGAGATATTCTATTCTCAAGGGAGTAGAACATAACACCTCACTCCTCAAGTGTGAGCTGCTCATTGTGACTTCCTGCTGCAAAATACAGGTGGGAAGGGGAAAATAGTAACTTTGCTGGGAAAATCTGACAAAAAGTGCTTCAACCAGGTATCAAGATTAATGTCAACAATAATGTCATGTTCATATTATGTACCTTTGATATGATGTGATAAAAATGGCACTTAACATCTATGATCTTCCTTAAAAAAAATAACTTCCATCTAGTCATGAGAAAAACATTAGACACATGTGAATTGAGGGACATCTTACAAAACACCTTATCAGTAGTCCTCAAAATTGTTGAGGTCATCAGAACCCACAAAAATTTGGACAATCTCACAGCTAAGTGTAGCCTAAAGAAACATGACTTGTAAGTGAAAATGACTTGTAAATGTCTTGAAAATCACATCAAGCATGTGTGTGTCCATGCCTAAAATCCCTAGAGGAGAATGGAGGAGAAGAGATTGCATCATGACTATCCCCCTTAGGTAGTGATTTCTCACTTATTCTCTCTGTCTCTCTGTCTCTCTCTCTCTTTCTCTCTCTGATAAACACATGTGTCTTATAGCAAAAAGAAAAAAAATAAGAAAAAAATTCTGGAAGAATTATAAGTACTATGTAGGTTAGGTTACAATAATTTATCAATTGGTTCATTAATTGGAATCAAAGTATCCTACTAATGTTCAGTGTTAATAACAGAGCAAACAGTGTGAGTATACAGAAAATATCTGTATTCTTTTCAATGATCCTGTAAATTTATAATTATTCTACAATTTGAAGTAGACAATTTTATTTAAAAATAGTAATCATGGGAACCAGCAGTTAGCGTAATGGCTATGTCGCTGGACTCCCACGTGGTCGACCACGGATCGTGTCCCGGACCTGGTGGCTTAAAACTCACGCCGGGCGTATGTGCGTGCGTGCCCAAGATCCCGAGAGGAGAATGGAGGAGAAAGGATTGCGGTGTGGCCATCCCCCCTGGGGGTGATTTCTCGTTTTCTGTCTCTATGTCTCTCTCTGTCTGTCTGGCGAGTGCACGCGCCCTACAGTGAAAATCTCTCCAAAAAAAAAAATAGTAATCATGAAGACTTTATGTTCTAACAACGTTCTCATTAGCTCTCATGAAATACTGTGTGATTACCTTACTTTTTAGACTCTAAGCCTCTACAACCTTCATGCATGCAGTGTACTTTGACATACAAATCCGTGGAATGAGTTAGCAATATGCATACATACAAGTAATGATTGGATCACTATAACATTTTGAGAGATTTATTTTTACTAGATAAATTATATTGATTCATAATATTATTTGTATTGAAATTTATATAAATGCCAATGAAGAGTGACTTTATTGAAATCATAATAGCATCTTCTAGTCTCTCTTTCACACACACACATGCATGCACATTTCAATTCATTTTATATAAAATTAAAGCATTATTAAATAATCCTTGATGCATTTGGAAAATAATTTCTAAGTTGTTGCGTATGGGAATCCATGAGAATCTGTACTTTTCCAGACACCCATTGAACTGTACAATAATCAAAAACAGTAATCGTGGTGCTTAAATGCTTGGATTTTAGTGAAACTGTTGCTTTCTAAATATGTAATATTGGATGCCTTTGTAACAGCCATAAGATTCACTTTTTAAATAAAATGGAGATAATCATAGTATAGGCCTCCAAGGGCTCCTGTGAGGATTAAAGGATTTACTGCCTGTCAATATTTTAGAGCACTATGTGACATGTGGTAGACAATCATTAAATATCAGCTATTATTGCTATTATAATTAGTAGAGAAACTATTCTAAATGTGACTTTCAGTTGAAACATATCTCTGAATTTTTACAGTAACTGTTATATATTTTTGGTTCTACATTAACTTTGCTAGGTTAAGAATAGTATTTTCGTGATCCTTATGACCAAATATAATTATAAACTAGTTATGATTGCCAAATTGTAAGCTCCATGATGACAGGGGCTATATTTATCTTACCAGCACAACACCAGGATCTAATATCATATCTGGTACACGTTAAGATTTAGTACATATTAGTTAACTGATAATTGTGTATTGCTTGTAGCCAGACTAAAATCTACTATACTATTATCTATCAAGGTTGAGCTTAAACTAAATCATTTACAAGTCTGGATTTAATTGTTGGGTATTGAAGTCAAACTGTTGGTTCTCTGTTCTTAGCCTAAAATTATTATTTTTTAAAAATATTTGTTCCATCAAAGTAATTGTTGCTTTAAAAATACATAAATAGTGGGCCAGCAGGTTGTGTGGTGGTTAAAGTTCTGGATTTCCATGTGGCCAACCACAGTCTGAGTCTCAGACCTAGTGGCTTATAAATAATGCTGGGGATCTTTGGTCTCAGCCATATAAGTGAGATGAACACAGGAATGTCATCATTTGAAAAGTGTCATATAAGACACCCACATTGTGCCTCCATTGTGTTTCTGAGACCTACCACTTTCAGAGGTCGACCTGTGGCAAATGTGACTACCCTGTCAAGACCAAGAGAAAGTATAACTGGAGTGCCAAGGCTAAAAGATGAAATACCACTGGAACTGGTTGAATGAGGCATCTGAAAATTGTATAGAGCAGATTCAGACATGGATTCTGTAAGGAAACAAAACCCAAAGGGCAGCTGTTGCAACATCCAGTCCATCTTAAGGATTTCAATTATTAGGCAGGCAATAAATGTTCTGGTAAAAAAAGGGGGGGCAGCAGATTGTGTAGTGGTCATGTTGCTGGACCCACATATGGCCAGCTACAGTTCAAGTCCCTGACCCAGTGGCTTGAAAATCACATATGTTTGTGTGTGTGCCCAAGATCCCAGGAGAATGGAGGAGAAGGGGTTGGGGCATGGCAACCCCCTCCAGGGGATAATTTCTCACTTTACCTCTCATTGTCTCTGTCTCTGCCTCCAGAACAGTTTTTATAAATGAGAGAGTTACACATTTATGTTAATACATAGTCTTCATAATTATCATTTCACTAACTATAGTATTGCAATATTATTTTTCGTAATTACTTTTGCTATTCAAATATCATTGCTACATAATGCTACAGTAAATTTTTTTATATACAAACAGTTTTTCTGAAAATTATTTCTTGGAGTGTATTTCCATAAAGGAAAAAACGTGAAGTGGTCAGGTGCAGATAACTATGAGAAAATTTGGACAACACTACAAAACAAATATTTTAAAGGTTCTAAAAAGCACCCCAAAGCAGAATAAAGTCAGTGTAGCATATCCTCTAAAAAACAAGCAAACAAAAAACCAAAAAAACCTCTCACTGCAAAAAACAAGACTTGTGAGTATCTATATTTCCTGTCTGAGAAAGCTTCCGAAACCATATAGCCATGGTGGGAAGTAAACAGTAACCTAACCAGTTAGATTTACGATAAAACAGATTTCAGGACTGGAAAAGGAGACAGAAAGTTAAGACATATATTTTGTAAACAAGAGACTGGAAAGAGTAAGACCTAAAATCAGAGTATAAATTCTATTTTATTCCCTAAACTACGGAGAGACCAGGTGAAATAGCAAAAAATAACAAAAGACCCTTCCCCAAAACAAACAAACAAAACTTACAGGGATCAGAGAATTATTATTTATGGAAGCGTAGAGATGCACTGGATCAAGTTTTGTTTTGTTTTTAATCTGAATGAATCCCCCAAGGAAGGCCACTTTAGAAAGCAGAAAAGTGATGCCTTTCTGGCTTAAGGTATTAGATGACAAGCCCAAAGCCAGCCAACCAGGAGAATCCCTGGAAGCAAGGAAACCACAGGGAGGATTTACCCCAATTTCTGCCTATAAGCCAAGTCCCAAATTTTGGCTGAGCACAAAGTGTACATTTGCAGTGGAACATCTAGAGAGCTAGGTTAAAAATGTGGCACATGAAAGCTGTAAGAATAGAGGGCAGATAACAGCTGCTGCTCACTGTAGGATGGACAGATGTTGATATTTGAGTCCTAGCAAGTAAATTGTTGAGAACAACAAAAATAAGCATCCTGAGAACAAAGCTGAACCCAGAGTCACTAACACATATTATCTTAACTATTCATTTTTCCAAAACTTACTAGGCATTCAAAGGCAAAGGAATGTGTGATCTATTCTCAGATACATAAAATTTAACAGGTGGAACTGAGTCCAAACTAAATCCAAAGAAAACTTACATATTTTGAAAAAAAAAAAAAGTAATTTATTTTAGTGAATGACCAGACAACAGAGAAAGAAGAACTATCAAGAAAGATAAACTATAAAGAATAGAAATTCTAGAGCTAAAATGAATAAATACTCTTAGCAATCTGGTAGCCAAAGAGCTGAAAACTGGAACCAGTCGATGGTATAATGGTTATGTCACTATAAACTCCCATGGTCCCACTCGACCATGGCTAAACTCACACTGGGCACGTGTACATGAATGCCTAAAATCCCAAGAGGAGAATAGAGGAGAAGGTATTGCAGTGTGCCCACCTCCCTGCTGGGGAGTGATTTCTTACTTTCTGTTTCTCTGTCTGTCTGTCTCTCTAGTGAACGCATGTGCCGTATAGCAAAAATATCTCTCTAAAAAAATTGCTGAAAACTAAACATAAAAAATACTAAAAGTGCCCAGAGAAAATAATATGATTGGAGTGTGACTTCTCATCACAATCACTGGAGGAGAGAGGTATAAAAAATATATTCAAAAGGCTGAACGACAACAACAAAAAAACTTTCATGCAGCAGTTCTATACACTAAAAAATGATTATTCAAAAAGAAAAGAAAAAAGTCATATCTAGATAAACAACATAGAATTTTTAGCCAAGACTCTAGCACAGTAGTAAATCCTAAAAGGAAGTTTCTCAGGTTCAAGGGAAATGACAGGTCACTAGATGGCAACTTACGCCTACATGAATGATGGTCATTGGAAATGACGAATATGTGTATTCACATATTATTGGGTTGTAAGATAAGTCATGACATATTTTTCTAGGTTTTTTATGCGAAAATATATCATGACTTTTCCAACAACCCAATATATTATACATAGATTTTTCCTGTTTTCTTTTAATTCACTTAAAGGCATATGATTGCTTAAAGCAAAAATT
>NW_006203847.1:996122-997346 GCF_000334495.1 Tupaia belangeri chinensis
CTGAGAGGAGAATGGAGGAGAAGGGATTGTGGCGTGACCATCCCCCCTGGGGGGTGATTTCTCGCTTTCTGTCTCTATGTCTCTCTCTGTCTGTCTGGCGAGCGCACACGCCCTACAATGAAAATCTCTCCCCCCCCCCAAAAAAAACTATACTAACTCTGTTAAGTAAAATATGTCTATAAAAATCTTTGAACAACCAGGACAGTCTGTGGTCTGGTGGTGAACAGGCTGCTAGATCTCAGATAGCCAGTCATGTATCTTGAGTTCTGGATCCATTTACCTGAAAATCATGCATTCCCAAATCCCAAAAGGAGGGACAGATAGAGAAAAAGGAATTGTGGCATGACCATTCCTTGTGGGTGTGCTTTTTTTGCTTTTCTTTTTCTCTGTGTGTCTCTCTCTAGTGGGTGCACACATACTCTGGAAAATTGAAAAAAAAAAGAATACTCTTTGATCAACCATTAAATCACAAAAAAGATACTGCTGAAGAGCTAATAAAAGAGTTAAAATTAAATATTGAGATGAGTTTATTAACACAAATAAAAGCAGAATAGAAGGACCTAAAGCAAAAGATTATAAGGAAAATTGGAAGCAAATAGCATAATGACAGAACTTAATACTATGAAGTCAAATAATGTTAAGCAGAAATAAAAACAAGAAATAATGTATTACTTACAAGAGATATTAAATAAAAAGACACAAGTATGTAGAAAGTAAAGAGATAGGAAAGATGCTTCATGCAATTGTGATAAGAAAATAGGAGTCAAGGAAAATGGATCTCAAGACATGGAGTATTAGTACAGACAAAGAAAGATGCTTCACAATACTAAAATGGTCAGTATATCAAGAAGGAATAATAACTGAAACTTTGTATGGGATGAATAGCCAAACTTGTGCAATACGAGCCCTGAAAATCACCTCTTCCATAAAAGCAGTAAGAACATTGACAAAGGTTGTTGTGTCTTTTAAAATGCTGACAGTAAATCACAAGATTGCTGCCATAGGAATATTCATATTCCTTTTTTCTACACTTAATTATTTTAGGAAGGCCAAATCTGAGTTATCATGGATGCATTTCAACTTGTCACTTGCTTAACTGAAATCAGCGAACTTGAAAATTTACTTTGGGAACCAGCAGTTAGCGTAATGGTTATGTCGCTGGACTCACATAGTCGACCACAGTTCGAGTCCCGGACCCTGCGACTTAAACTCACGCCGGGCGCG